>NC_090193.1:35070233-35225233 GCF_024679245.1 Pseudorasbora parva
TAGTGGCCCATGTAGCTAGTGGTCAACAAGGCTGCTCGCTGGGTTTGTTTTTCTCCGGTGATTTTAGTTAAATCATTTATTGATGTTTTGCTGGAAATTTGGCAATTTGGATCAGGATCAAAGTGTCCGACTTGAATGTGCAATGAAGGGTCTGTCAACTTTGGACGGGATATTGATTTCAGCCCTTGGCGTGCAACGCTCTCTCTGTTGTTGGCCCAAAATCTGATGCTTTCTGTTGAACGGTGTTGCCCTTCCGCTTTTTCTGAAGCCAAGCATACTTTTATTCAGATGCAAACTCGTATTCCCTTCAAAGAGGTGGCAGGGTCTGTCCTGGTGCCTGTTCGTTTGGCATAACGTTAGAAAACATGCTGTTCTGGGTCTATCACCACTCAATTAGCAAGTATACATTGTCAAGTTGGATGTTTAATAAAAAGCACATCCATCTTGCCAACAAACTGTGATATAAACCTCTCTGCAGCAGCCTACGTTAAGACAAAAGAGCAGATGGGCTCAACTATCTATCAGGATGAGCTATGGATAAGAGATGACAATGTGTTTCTGAATAGCATCATTTAACACCCCCTTCCTATCCCACGATCTTATCGCCTAGTTATATTAGATTGGGAGACTTGTACGCGAGGGCTTTTATTGCCGGTGGCGGATCCAGGCAGAAGGAAATTAGATAGCGAGGCTTAATCCCCGTGCTGCTCTGTGAACGCCGGCTCACGCACCTGTTGACTGACACATGCGCCAGTAATGGAATAATTAAAAAAAGAGAGAAATGACTCATACGACAGCGTGCAAAGTTCAGTTGACCTCCTCGCTGCCCACTTACGATCGGGAACTTTTTTTATCGCCCTTGGGGCCAAAAAAAGTCTGTGCAATTTTCCCATCTACTGAATCTGATTAGAAAAGATCAGATTTGAGCGGAAACGATGTAGAGAGAAAAAAAAGCGTGAGAAGCCGGAGAGAAATCAATAACTCATTTCAGCAGGTCTTATATTTTGTCACACCTTGTATCTTTCTACCCCTTTTTTGGGTTACCCCCCAATATGTACACATTCAACATAAAAAAAAATATTTCTTGGAGATTTTACTGATTAAAACTAAAGCCTTTCTCATACCACATGCACAAGCAGCATTTATCTATTTGGTGTCTGTACTCACGTTACAGTATTCATAGAGATTTTGTGCTATTTTTGCCATGCATTGTGCTGACAACCATGTGGAAAAAACATCTGAAACCAGTCTAAGATTTTTAATGGAATAAGTTCTCCAGGCCTGCTCAAGCTAGTCAAGTTTGTTGTTTTTTTATAGGGGTTTTTCCGCTGGTCAGTCTGGGTTTTGCCAGATGGGAAGATTAACTTAAAGGGATAGTTCAACAAAACCAAACATTTTGTCATAATTTACTCACCCTCATATTGTTCCAAACCCGTATGATTTTCTTTCTTCTGTTGAACACAAAATAAGATATTTTAAAGAATGTTGGTAATCAAACAGTTGACGGAACCCATTGACTTCCATAGTAGAAAAAAAAAAAAACTATGGATGTCAAAGGGTGCCATCAACTATTTGGTTACCAACATTCTTTAAAATATTTTATTTTGTGTTCGACAGAAGAAAGAAACTCATAGAGGCTTGGAACAACTCAAGGGAGAGTCATTTTTTGGGTGAACTATGCCTTTAACCAGCTACCCAGCTAACAGGGAATGTTCTGGTAAGGTTCTCTCAAAGTTATGACCAAACATTTTCCCAGTAACGTTAACAGAACATTCATTTAAAGTTATCTGGTCTGTAATAATGTTCTTAAAAGCATTATTTATACGTTGTTCATGGAATGTTTTTTTTTAAGACATTTCCCTAATAATTTAAAAAATGTTTTGAGAATTTTTTGGGGGATTTTGGAGAACACTCCAAAGTAACATTCCTTTAATGTTTGCAAAATGATAAAATTAAACGTTTGCATAACCAGAAAACATCCAAAAAATAACGTTTTCGTAACTTAATGGGAACGTTAGCAAATTGAACAAATTTTGTTAGCTGTTACACCAACAAACTATCTAAGACTATTTTTTCCCCAATGCCATATAAATCTGTTTATCAGTACAATCTTTTGCAATCTAGCCTTATGAAGTAACGTTTAAAGGTTTGGTGTCAGTAAGACTTTTTCATGTTTTTCTGCTCACCATTTATATGATCAAAAATACAATAAAAACAGCAATATTGTGGAATATTATTACAGTTTAAAATAACGTTTTCTATTCGAATATATCTTAAATGTAATTTATTTCTGTGATAAAAGCTGAATTTTCAACATCATTACTCCAGTCTTCAGTGTCACATGATCCTTCAGAAATCATTCTAATATGATGATATGCTGCTCAAGAAACATTTTTTATTATTATCAAAGTTAAAAACAGTTGTGCTGCTTAATATCTTTCAGGTTTTTTAATGAATCACACATTTTTTTCGGATTAATCGTGATTAACGTTTTTATATGCGTTTAATATATTTAATAAAGTATTCATTTCAGTAAATCGCCAAATTAATGTAGAAACAACATAAGACAGTATATTTTGAATAATTGTCTAATGAAGGCCAGTATATCTGATGTTAATACTGAGACTGATGTCTCTATGAAATTGATTTCCACCCTAATGTTAAACATTAATTATAGCCATTCAACATTACAGTGTAATTGAAAGTTTTTTTTAACATTATTAGGCTTAAAAATATATAACAATGAATAACATGAATAAAACCGTGATCATATATTGTAATTCTAGTCAAAGGATGACAGAAAAAACATATGATGTGCTAATTGCATTAAATATTTTTTACGTGTTAAACTGGAAAAAAAATAATTCCATGCAACACGTTAATGTTGACAGCACTAAATGAAAGTTCAAGTCATCTCTGTCACTTTTGATCAGTTTAATGTACCCTTTTTGAATAAAAGAACCACATAAAAAAAATGTAACCAAACTTTTGAATGATAGAGTGAAAGTGCTCACCAGTTGTCACACAAACAGCACTTTCTATCCAAATTGGACTGACTCTGGATCATTTCAGCATTTTATAGCTCAATTTGAAGTTTGGATGAAGTGCTCTGTGCACAGTAGATTAATTGGCATTTGGATTTGATGTAGTGTTGGTATGTCTAGCTTATTTACCTTGGTTGGTGTCGAAGATGTTGACGTTCTTGGTAAACTTTGAACTTTGGTGTAGTCCTCCTTGTCTGAGCCCTCCTAACCAGCAGAGACGCCCAGCGCTGTCCCATATGACCCCAGAATAAGATCTCTTGCAGAGCAGGCTGGGTAGGGAGGACCAAGTGCGGTTTTCCATGTCGAAGACTTCAAACGCCTTCACCAAACGCTTACACTGACGTCCACCTGAAGGGACAGAGACATTGGTGGTGACCAGTCATATTTGCATGGGAAAGCATAAAAATATTTGGCACATTTAGCAGTAAATATCAATTTGATAAACCAATTATCCTTTTATATATCAGATTTTGCCTACTTAAAGGGTTAGTTCACCCAAAAATGAAATTGATGTCATTAATGACTCACCCTAATGTCGTTCCACACACCTGTAAGACCTCCGTTCATCTTCAGAACACAGTTTAAGATATTTTATATTTAGTCAGAGAGCGTATGCAAGTGTATGCACACTATACTGTCCATGTCCAGAAAGGGAATAAAAGCATCATCAGAGTAGTCCATATGTGACATCAGTTAGTTCATTAGAATCTCTTGAAGCATCGAAAACTACGACTTTATTCATCATTGTCTTCTCTTCCGTGTTTGTTTTTAAACCTCAAATAAAGATTCAAACGGTTATGAATCAGCGGATTGATTCTTGATTTGGATCGCCAATGTCATGTGATTCAAGCAGTTTGACACACGATCGGAATCATGAATCGATTCACTGATTCATAACCATTTGAATCTTTATTTGAGGAAGAGAACCAGGAAGATAAGACAATGCTGAATAAAGTCGTAGTTTTGGTGATTTTGGGACCAAAATGTATTTTCGATGCTTCAAGAGATTCTAATGAACTAACTGATGTCACATATGGACTACTTTGATGATGTTTTTATTCCCTTTCTGGACATGGACAGTATAGTGTGTATACACTTAGATACGCTGTCGAACTAAATATAAAATATCTTAAACTGTGTTTCGATGATGAACGGAGGTCTTACAGGTGTGTGGAACGACATTAGGGTGAGTCATTAATGACATAAATTTCATTTTTGGTTGAACCTTTAAGTGGCCATTTCTCAGCAACGAGTTTTCAGCTACTTCGAGGTCAGGAACACAAATACGCACACACATAGTATTTCATGTACAAGGGGAGATTACAGATACACAAGGACTTTCTCTGCTCAGCAAACCTGCCACGTAGATCTTGGAGCCCAGTAGGCAGACACTGGTATCGTAGCGCGGGGTGGGCATGGGCGGAAGGAGCGCCCACACGTCCTTGCGAAGGTCGTACTGCTGGAGAACACTTCTAGGCAGGAGGTCTGCTCCCATTCCCCCAACAGCAACAGCTCTGCCGTCTGAACACGGGTCAAATGAAGGACTTTATTTTGAACAAAGAACTCTTGAACAAAACAGTCTCTCACATTACAATGTTAAATACTCAATTAATACTTTAAAAGAGGTGACTGAAGGGATGGATTTGGTTTACAGTCAACATAAAATAAAATAATTGACCTTGTTCTTTAATACGTTCTTGCTTTGTATTGTGCATAATTCACCATATTATTCCAAAGAACAAACATATTTTATTTTGATATATAATATTTATCTTCATAATATTAATTTCAACTTTTCCCTTCAAACTACCTTTTAAGAGACACTTTTTACTATCTAAAAACTGTTTTTTGTTCATCAATTCACCAGTACACAATATTTAAAAAATGCGCACAAACACATACACACAATGTATTATTGTATATTACTTTTCCATTTTTTCATTCTTTCCCTCCGACTTGTAGTATAGAGACACTTTTCACTATCCCCACTTCTAAAAACTAAATGTATTTCATTCTTTAATACACTTTCTTGATTTTATTGTTCACAATTTACCTTATTAAAATAAATATACATTTTACAATAATACATTATATAATAATACTGTATATACAGTATGTATATATACACACAAATACTGCATTTATAATATAATATAATATAATATAATATAATATAATATAATATAATATAATATATTATAATATATTATAATATAATATAATATAATATAATTAAAGGGCGTGGATTCTGAAATTCACTGCCGCTTCAATATACTGTACATACAAATGAGTGATTTATAATAAAGGTCTTAATCAATATTTTTCCTCCTTCATATTTAGATGATTTGAATGTTTTCTTTGAGTTTACGATATCATTTAATTAATAGAACTAGCGTTTGTTTATTATTCTTTTCATATGTTCTCTAAAGTCTGTGTTTGGCAGTATCAGTGCTTACTCATTCAGTCCGACTTCCAGAGATGAAATATGGATTTGTCATTCATTTGTTGCATGTGATATTTTATTCATTTTATATAAATAAGCATTTATTTTTCTTTGCATCTTCCATCACTAGAGAATAAGATGAACATTATCTGTACCTCTTACTGAGATAAAGAACATGCCATCAGTATGTTTTGGGAAAGTGTCAGAGCTTGAGCGTGAAGTAGCTGTGGACCTGGTGGGTGTTAGTCTGTCTTTTACAGGGCAGTATTGGTGAATAGCTGATATTCTGCTTGAGACCAGTCGGCGCCTATTCACGACCTGGAAGGTCACAACGGGCCTAATTCCAGGGTTCCAGAGTCAGCAGTTTGATCAATAGAGATACGTTTTAACCGATCCCTCCATGTGTGGAAATTTACTATGACTATCTATTTTCTCTTAGCCAATCAGAATCATCCAACCTGCAGTAATGACGTAGCTAGACCTTTTGTATGTACGCAGAGAGGGTGGCATAACAACATAATTGTAATATTTATTTCTACACCAATTTCCATGAATAAAATCAAGGGCACTGCACTTTTTGTCATTGAATAATTGAATATATTTGACTTTACATCTGAGTATAGAAATAGTATTGAAAGCGAACACCATTCCATGTTGACTAAAAAAGCAAGATGTTTTTCTACCTTTAACAGTGACAGAAAGCCCCATTGACGCCTCTCTGAGCGAGCATCTCTTCCTCCATTTGCCTTCTTCTGTGTTGTACGCCTCCACGGCCTTCAGGGGGCGCTGGTCTTTCCCCATCCCACCGACCACCAGCAGCTGTTTACCCAAAACGGCCACTGCTGCTCCGGCTCTCGGCGTGGGCATCGGAGGGAGACTGAGCCAGCGGTCCACCTCGGGCGAGTAGAGCTCAAGAGCGCTGGTGGGCCGCCCTGAGGCGTCACAACCCCCCGCCATATAGAGCTGTCCCCCAACATCAGCCAATGAGTGATACACACGGGCACTGGAAAGACATGCCAGGCTCTGCCAATGGAACTCATGGGCCGAGGGCACCGTCATCACCCTGTCCGATCGCTGAGGTTTTTGGAGTCAGCTCCTGTAAAACATCACGAGTAATTAGTTTACATGACTACATTCAGTTCAATAGTCACTCCTGCAGCCAGTGTTTGTAATTCATACAGCAATTATGACAATGTGTACAGTGATTACAACACTTGCAATAACAATGACAATGTCCATATATTCTCCTACTGTCGTCTACTATTCCCACAACTGACTACTGGAATATGATGCCTGACTCAAATCATAACGCCTCTGAATATATATCAGGCATCATTGGAGAGCATCTCACTTTTCCAGTCTGTTCCATCTTTATTCCAGAAGAATTTGGCTTAATATTTTAGCAGCAGATATGACATGCATTTAAATGTACACGCAACTGCTTTTAGGGCAAACTGGTAATCAAATATTCTGTCCCTATTTATTAGATTTATCAGATAATAGCCAATGCTTTTCTTTAAACAATATGCAAATTAAATTCTATATAATGTATGCTATATATATATTTTTGTATTTTTTTTCTTTTTTCAAATGTAATATTTACAATATAAAGTGCAGATTAAACAATATAAAAAGCAATACAGAAAAATAAAATCTAAATATAAAAGATTTTTTAAAGTTTAATTGTTGCTTTGGAAACTGAATTACAGTGAACACATACTAAAATCAATAAAACTACAGCAAAAATAAAAACTAAGAAAAGAACCAATAAAAATTACAAAATAACAAAAAATATCTAAAACTAAAACAGTGACGGTCATATTTAATCATGCTATAACAAAAAATGGGCAAAAAGCATGTAGTCATTTTAATCCTATAATGTGATATATATTTAGAGTGAAACAGGCTATTTAATGATACATTTTTCTATAAATTATCATCAACCAATATTGTATCGTGCAGCTAGTTGATAAAAGTTTGTCTATTTTTTAATACTATAACTAGTGCTGTCAAATCGATTCATCGCGATTAATTGCATACAAAATAAGTTAGTGTACAGTATACATAATATATGTGTGTGTGTAGTGTGTATAATTATTATGTAAATACACATTCATTCATGTATATATTCAAGAAAAATGTGCATGTTTATACTGTATATATATTTATATAATTTATTATATATAAATATCTTATGTATAAATATAACGATTTCTTCTTAAATATATACATGTATCAATGTGTATTTATATATACACAATAATTATACACACGCACACACACACATACACACACACACAAACACACTATGTAAACAGTACACTAACTTATTTTGGATGCGATTAATCGCGATAAATCGATTTGACAGCCCATCTTTTTATTCAAACACTTCGTGTCAGTAAAATATGAGATAGATATACTCTAGTGCCTGCTAAAAACAAAACAAAAATGTATCGAAAGCTTGTTGTCTTTCCATTCAGCGCTCTTATATACACAGTGCAAAGTGGATAATGGCCTAGAGTTATTCTGTAATCATATTAGGACAAGTAATAAGGGAACTAATTGCAAAAGGCTAATGCACACCAAAGACCTGAACACAGAAAGAAAAGCTCACTGTTGTTCCAATAGGCATACAGAGAGGCACATTTTGTCTTATTTATGGCTGTGAAGTCCACGGCTTAAGTTATGCAAACACTTTTTTTATGTTCTATTTCCATCCAAGTGGAGGCAGTGATATGGAAGACGGCCCAGAATAGCATCATCACTTGATTCAATTGATGCAGCCAATTTCACACAACTGTTCTTCTCTCCTCAGCTGTGTACACAATGAGCTTGAAGTGGGCTGTTGTACCGCGGCTTAGCATCCAGCAGTATCCAGGCAACCATGGTCTTCACCCCAGTCCCTGTCTTTCCTCGAGAAACAATTCCCATGGTTCCCCTGCGACCCTTGCATGAAGGCTTTCCCTGAGTGCTTTCACAACCGATGAATATAATGGTGAAAGATTACAGATATAGCAGCTGTCATTTAAGCAGATGTCAACAAATCACACATTAGCCTGAAAATGATATCCAATTAATATTGAACATGTTTTTAACACACATGCAAGATGCTTCATTACTAAGAGTATATACACTACAGAAATTACGTTTACGCATTTCAATTAATAGTAAAATTTCATCAGATTGAATTGCATAATCATTACACAACACAATTTAATTGAATAATTATACAACCCTCAAACAATTATTCAATTAAAATGTATAAGGATTTTTCAACACAATTTGATGAAATTTTTGCTATTATTTGAAAAAATGTCAAAAAAAAGGCTTACAGTTTTTTGTGGGCTATATATAAATAAATGTCTATATTTCCAAAGTTTGGGGTAGGTAAGTTTTTTATTTATTTTCATAAATTCATATTTTAATCAAATTAATCAAAAGTGACACTAAAGTGCAAAAAATTATATTTAAAATAAAAGCTGTTCTAATAATTATCTATTCATCTAAGAATTCTGAAAAACAAAGCAGCAAATCATCATATTAGAATGATTTCTAAAGGACACTGAAGACTGGAGTAATGATGCTGAGAATTGAATAAAAAATAATTATTATTTGCATCCAAAATAAAAGTTTGTGTTTACACAATATGTGTGTGTACTGTGCATAATTATTATGTGTATATAAATACACACATATGCATATAATATAAATTATATAAATACATATAAATAATATTTATATAAATATACAGTATATATTTCTTAACTATATACATGAATGAGTGTGTATGTATAATGCAATATATTCTGCAAACACAAACTTTTATTTTGAATGCGCAATTTGACTAGCCTGACAAGCCAGACCCACATCAAGAAGTTTGGTCTGGAAACTCACCATGAGCAGGGCTCAATCCGAGGGGCGGGATAAACGGTTGTCTTTCAAACTCCCTCTGCACGCGATAGGATAGCGCTACAACCAACCAGAGCAACGAAGGTGAAGCAGAGCTAGTTGACAGATTAAACGTTCGCCTAGCCTAGAAATCTAGACGCCCCCTAGCGGCAGCAAATTTAATCTGCCCGCAAGTGTCGTCTAGGAACTCTCAATACCCTTCTGAGCTGTATTCCTCACAATCTGGACGGGCCAATCACATCATGTAAAGAGTCGGCGGGCGGGACCATAATGACGACGGCCGAGTTGCGTTTGCGTGCTTCTAGTAAACACAGAAACTGGCGAACGGCGGCGGTCTTTCGAAACAGCTTTGACCGCGACTCTGGAAGACTTGGAGTTGAGCTTTTCTCTGAGAAAAGAACAAAGACCGGCACTGAAGTAATTCTTAAAAAGGGAAGATGTGTTCAGAGTTTTGCCGACCGGATACGGCGAATGTTTAATCTATCAACAAGCTCTGCTTCACCTTCATTGCTCTGGTTGGTTGTAGCGCTATCCTATCGCGTGCAGATGGAGTTTGAAAGACAACCGTTTATCCCGCCCCTCAGATTGAGCCGTCAATGGTGAGTTTCCAGACCAAACATCTTGATGTGGGTCTGGCTTGTCAGGCTAACGTTCGCCGTATCCGGTCAGCAAAACTCAGAACACATCTTCCCTTCTTAAGAATGACTTCAGTGCCATTCTTTGTTCTTTTCTCAGAGAAAAGCTTAACTCCAAGTCTTCCAGAGTCGCGGTCAAAGCTGATTCGAAAGACCGCCGCCGATCGCCAGTTTCTGTGTTTACTAGATGCACGCAAACGCAACTCGGCCGTCGTCATTATGGCCCCGCCCACCGACTCTATACACGATGTGATTGGCCCGGCAAGAGTTTGGCGTTTACAGCTCAGAAGGGTATTGAGAGTTGCTAGACGACACTCACGGGCAGATTAGATTTGCTGCCGCTAGGGGGCGTCTAGATTTCTAGGCTACAATTTGACAGCATTATTAATGTGTGTGTGTGTGTGTGTGTGTGTGTGTGTGTGTGTGTGTGTGTGTGTGTGTGTGTGTGTGTGTGTGTGTGTGTGTGTGTGTGTGTGTGTGTGTGTGTGTGTGTGTGTGTGTGTGTGTAAATAAAACATAGATAATATATTTACGCAATATAATACTAATACACCCTAATAAATATTATGACTTGAAAATGAACAAAAAAACAGCAGCATTTAGCAAAATAATAACAGCAGACCTAAAAATGCAAAATATGTGGATGTTATTTAGTTTAATTCTTTTGCAAATGGCTCCTTTATATTAACTGGTGAAAACAATTGTCTTTGTGCTGCTGGTTTCTGATAGCCTAGAAATCTAGATGCACCCTAGCGGCAGCAAATCTAATTTGCAGCGAGTGTCGTTTAGCAACTCTCAATATACTTCTGAGCTGGAAAAACCAAACTCTGGTCGGGCCAATCACATCGTATATAGAGTCGGTGGGCGGGGCTTAATATAATGACGGCAGAGTTGCGGAGGCTCCACGTGCTACTTGTGAACAAGCTGGCGAACGGCGGTCTTTCAAATCGGCTTTGGCCGTGACTCTGGAAGACTTTAAGTTAAACTTTACTCTGAGAAAAGAACAAAGAACGGCACTGAAGTCATTCTTAAAAAGGGAAGATGTGTTCGTAGTTTTGCCGACCGGATACGGCAAATGTTTAATCTATCAACTAGCTCCGCTATACGTTGCTCTGGTTGGTTGTAGCTCTATCCAGTTGCGTGCAGAGGGAGTTTGAAAGACAACCGTTCATCCCACCCCTCAGACTGAGCCCTGCCAATGGTAAGTTCCCAGACCCCACTTCATCTTGATGTGGGTCTGGCTTGTCAGGCTAGGTTTCTGGCTCAAGTCTCATTGAAAATGAATGACTTCTGGTTGCTTACGTTTTACAAAGTGTGGCATTAAAAAAAGAGAAAAAAGTAGGACAGCCGGAACTGGTGAAGCTACCTTTTTTATGAAAACAGTTGCCACACTGCTAAAAAAAATTGTATTAGAGATAGTACTGCTACTAGTCAACAACTTTATAAAGTATGAAAAATCCCTGAGGACACGTCTCAATTTACAAGACCTTCATTCCATTCATAAATGTTCCATCTCAGTGGCCGATCGGGTGGATGGCGAGTCCCTGATGGGATTCTCTGAAAAGTTGATCACCGACTAGAAGTGTTTGGCCGCTCTGCTCTCATTGAAAGCCATCAGATAGTACTTTAATGGCGATTAAACTGGCTTATTACAGGTTGAGAGCTCTGGGCCTCTAGCGATTGTGTTAACTACACAGAGACCCCTGAGAGTGGCGAACACTTCATCAAGTCCAATCACGCTGTAAAATGAGGTGATCGTTCAGTGTCTCTTTCTAGTGCTCCCGCACAGGTTCAAAATATCACTATCTCTTTCAGACTTTCTCATTTTCTTTCAGCATATTGCCATCTTAAGGGTGCTCGCAGAACCAAAATCCTGTGTATTAAACATAAAACATGGGCGAGGAGCAATCAATTGTAAAAGACTGAGATTGTGAAACGTCTTATTATATGAAAAATCCCTCAATCCAACTGAAAAGACCAACATTGTCTTTTTTGTCATAAAGCTGCATTTATTTGATTATAAACACAGTAAAAACAGTAATATTGTGAAATATATTTACAATTTAAAATATTTGTATTTTATTTAAATAGGTTTTTTAAATGTTATTCCTGTGATCAAAGCTGAATTTTCAGCATCATTACTCCAGTCTTCAGTGTCACATGATCATTCAGAAATTATTCTAATATGCTGATTTATGTAGTTAATTTTTTTAGATTTTCTTACGCCCTCCCCCAAGTTTGCTTTACAACTGAAAATTAAAAAAACATATTTAAAGACGGCATAAAATCAAATTTTACAATTCACATTTTTATATGTAATATTGTAGTGTTTGCTATAAATGATTTGTGCACTTCATTAATTTTTTAAAAATGTATTTACCCTTATAATCTTTAATCAAATACATTAACCTCCCCTTCCCCTCGAAACGGCTTCTCTTCTCTCCTGGTCATATGTTATTGCACGAGGGCGGGGCTATCGCGTTATCTCGTTTCTGTGCCGCCTCTCAGACGCCTGTTGCTCAGGGCTTTCAAATCTGCCTCCATTTTGTTAGCAACGCCCAACTACCAACGATCCAATCAGTTCCCGAAGGATTTCATTTGTTCTAATTTCAGAGGCCGTTTCAATCGGATATACGTCACAATAAGGAGAAAAAGACGATCTCCAAATTCAGTTTTCATGCCTACTTTAAAGGGATAGTTCACCTAAAAACTTAAAATATTGTGCTAATTAAGTAAATTAGGACAAAATTATCATTTCTGGGTAAACTATACCTCATGTTGTTCCAAACCTGTATGAGTTTCTTTCTTCTGTTTTGAAGAATGTTCAGACAGTTGACGGTAGCCACTGAATTCCATAGTGGGAAAAAATATACAGTTTTATATTCAGTTTTTCTTTTTTAATAAATCTGCAAAAATGTCAACAATTCTGTGTTCTTTTGTCAATATGGGGTGCTGTGTGTACATTAAGGAGAAAAAAATGAACTAAATGATTTTAGCAAATGGTTGCAATATAACAACGAGTTAAAAAACGTATAACAAAGGTCTGGAAACTTTCCGTACCCACTGTATTATTGAACTGGTGTCGTCAACCGTCTGGTTACCAACTTTTCAACAGAAGAAAGAAACTCATACAGGTTTGGAACAACTTGAGGTTACATTTAAATTTTGGGGTGAACTATCCCTTTAAGAGTCAGATAACAGGCAATGGAAACTCATCACAAGAAAAGAAAACCAACACATTAAGAAATAAGGATCTAGTCTCCCTTGGTCAGCCAGCCTTTTTAAGCTTTTAAAAAGCCGATACCTTTGAATCTGAAAAATGACAAGTAATCTACACTAAAATCCCTTTCCAATCCAAAGAGACAGATCTGTTTCCAATTAGACGTTCTGACGCTCAGTCACCTGCAAAACATTGTTCTTTGAAGAGCGTTTGTAGTGTAGATTATCAGTTGAGATTTAAATAAATGTTTCGGGTAACAGTTACAAAGAGCCACGAAGCCGAGCCGGGCGAGTCGTAACTTGGGGAGATATTCTCAGATGTAAATTGACTGTCAAAGACGAGCTGAGATGAGAAGGCTTTTTTCTCAGAGTCCGCTCCTCTGCCTTTCTTTCCAAGCCTTTGTATTCCAATCACAGTCTTTCACCTGGGGTTTCGACTATCTCCACCATCATTTACAGGCCAAGCTGTCGTACGTTTCATCCACGAGAAGACAGAAACTTGAAAGAAAGCTCAAGAAAAGACACATTTCTCAAGTCCCGTTTTCCTTCACCAACACCCCCCCTCGACTCAGTATGCAGAGATGGGTTGCCATAGAAACAATGAGACCATCTCAAGATGAGGGAAACGAGGCTTCCGAGCGAAGGCTTCTTCGCTTTTAATGATGCATTAACAAACAAACAAAAATCACAGCGATCTTACCCCTTTGACCTGAGCTGACGTTCTCTTGTTAACGTTCTCTTGGCATGCCTTGCAAATCGCATTAATTGCAATCTGTAATGATTTGCTCCGCCACGTCTTCTTCTTTTGGTTAATTAACTCCTTGAACAGCTTGAGATCAACAGTAGGCCTACGAGCGCCCACTGAAGTCATTTACAATCAGTGTGCATCCTTCTCAAACTTTTAATTAGTTAGTCTCCCATCCCCGATACATAACTTAGGCTTAATTCTGGGCCTCATTGTATCCTAAACCTGAGCTATTAGCTATGAGTATGATCCAATACACTTTACGCAAATGATCCATTTAAGGTCCTCTTGTCATTCTCTCCTCTGGTGAATCCATAAGGCCCCAGCAGGTAAGCGTTTATCGACTTCTATTTAATTAGCCTCCCTGAATTCAAACAGCGCCAACTCTAAAGTCCACAGAAGTGCAGTTCTTAATCAGAACAAAACGATCCTGGGAGGCTTTATCTACCGAAGGTTGTTAAAGTTCTGCGGGGGATTCATTTAAAATTACATTTGCTTTCAGTATCAAATAGGGTTGAGGGTTTTGACAATATGTAACTGTACTGTGATCCATCCCAGCAGGAAGTACATTTGCTATATATCACAGTATTTGCACGGTAATCAGTGGACAGAACTGCATTATGAAATGTGGAAGTGATGTGGAGTGAAACATGGAGTAATGCAAAAATAAAGGCTTCAAATGTGTAAACACTGGTAAGTCTTAGACATAAACATAAGCGGAACTAATAAGCATCCTTATGATGTTGTCAGCATCAAAAGAAAAAAGAAAACGTTCTTCCTTTGTTCTAGATTTCTTTAGTAACTCTTAACACTACTCACATAAAAAAGTGCAGTTCTCATAAAATATTCGGTTTAGAAAAACATTTTTAGAACATTAAATTTGAAACTTGGAGTTGGAACTAAGCATTCTATAATATTAGTATATAATATAATATTGTTAGCAATCTGCCTGATTTGTCATATTTCTGTCATGATAACTCTCAGAGTGCTTGGCATGGTAATGGATATGACATTTTTTATTTGTTTGATCTTGGCTAAATAGATCTGCTACACTGCTGCTGACATTAGTTATTGCTGCTGCTGCTGCTGTTGCTGCTGTTATTACATCTGCCGCTGTTACTGCTGCTGTTATTACATCTGCTGCTGTTATTACATCTACTGCTGTTATTACATCTGCTGCTGTTATTACATCTGCTGCTGCTCCTATTACATCTGCTGCTGTTACTGCTGCTGCTGCTGTTATTACATCTGCTGCTTTTACTGCTGCTGCTGCTGCTGTTATTACATCTGCTGCTGTTACTGCTGCTGCTGCTATTACATCTGCTGCTGTTATTACATCTGCTGCTGTTACTGCTGCTGCTGCTGTTATTACATCTGCTGCTATTACATCTGCTGCTGTTATTACATCTGCTGCTGTTACTACTGCTGCTGCTGTTATTACATCTGCTGCTGTTACTGCTGCTGCTGCTGCTGTTATTACATCTGCTGCTGTTACTGCTGCTGCTGCTGCTGTTATTACATCTGCTGCTGTTACTGCTGCTGCTGCTGTTATTACATCTGCTGCTGTTACTGCTGCTGTTATTACATCTGCTGCTGTTACTGCTGCTGCTGCTGTTATTACATCTGCTGCTGTTACTGCTGCTGCTGCTGTTATTACATCTGCTGCTGTTATTACATCTGCTGCTGTTACTGCTGCTGCTGCTGCTGTTATTACATCTGCTGCTGTATTACATCTGCTGCTGTTACTGCTGCTGCTGCTGTTATTACATCTGCTGCTGTTATTACATCTGCTGCTGTTACTGCTGCTGTTATTACATCTGCTGCGGTTACTGCTGCTGCTGTTATTACATCTGCCGCTGTTACTGCTGCTGCTGTTATTACATCTGCTGCTGTTACTGCTGCTGCTGCTGCTTTTATTACATCTGCTGCTGTTACTGTTACTGCTGCTGTTATTACATCTGCTGCTGTTACTGCTGCTGCTTTTATTACATCTGCTGTTACTGCTGCTGCTTTTATTACATCTGCTGCTGTTACTGCTGCTGCTGTTATTACATCTGCTGCTGTTACTGCTGCTGCTGTTATTACATGTGCTGCTGTTACTGCTGCTGCTGTTATTACATCTGCTGCTGTTACTGCTGCTGCTGTTATTACATGTGCTGCTGTTACTGCTGCTGCTGTTACATCTGCTGCTGTTACTGCTGCTGCTGTTATTACATCTGCTGCTGTTACTGCTGTTGCTGTTATTACATCTGCGGCTGTTACTGTTGCTGCTGGGGCTGTTACTGCTGCTGCTGTTATTACATCTGCTGCTGCTGGGGCTGTCACTGCTGCTGCTGCTGCTGTTATTACATCTGCTGCTGTTACTGCTGCTGCTGGGGCTGTTACTGCTGCTGCTGTTACTACTGCAGGTGGTGCTGTTACTGCTGCTGGTGCTGTTACTGCTGATGTTGTTACTGCTGCTGTTATTGCTGCTGGTGCTGTTACTGCTGCTGCTCCTGTTACTGCTGCTGCTGTTTTGGCTGCTGCTGTTACTGCTGCTGCTATTACTGCTGTTGCTGCTGATGTTAAGGCCGTTTCACACCGCAAGCATGAGCGGCGCGTGAGCAGCACTTTTTTTTTCCGGCACCTATGTTAATCAATGAGTGCATTCACACAGGGAGCAGCAGCAGCGCGTGAGCAGCACTGAAGCAGGGGTTTCCTCGGCGAGCCTATTTTTGCTGTGCTGCTGACGCTCAATTAAAGTGAAAGCACACTTGATAAAAAAATGACATCACACAAAAAGTTCTTAGAATGCACACAAGAAGCATATGTATAGTGTTTTAACAATAACTGGAGTATGTCAAAAAAAAGAAAACAACGAATAAAAAATATCTGTAGAAGATTTACCCATTTAAACTTTTTTTTAATTATTCAGTTTGGGTAAAAGTATGGTTATGAGTATAAAAAAATAAAGTAAACTAGCCAAAAATCATGAAACTTTCTTTTAGTTTAGTATGTAATACTCAGACAGACTCTACCATTATATGTAGCGTGGGAGCCGCTGCTGTGACGCTGTACAAACGCTTCCAGTGTGAATATTCTCGCGCGTCTGCAGCTGCAGTGACGGTGTAGTTACGCTGACGTGCAGTTCATGAACTGCTCATGCTTGAGGTGTGAAACGGCCCTTATTGCTGCTGCTGTTTCTGCTGCTGCTGCTATTACATCTGCTGCTGTTACTGCTGCTGCTGTTATTACATGTGCTGCTGTTACTGCTGCTGCTGTTACATCTGCTGCTGTTACTGATGCTGTTACTGCTGCTGCTGTTATTACATCTGCTGCTGTTACTGCTGTTGCTGTTATTACATCTGTGGCTGTTACTGTTGCTGCTGGGGCTGTTACTGCTGCTGCTGTTATTACATCTGCTGCTGTTACTGCTGCTGCTGGGGCTGTCACTGCTGCTGCTGCTGTTATTACATCTGCTGCTGTTACTGCTGCTGCTGGGGCTGTTACTGCTGCTGCTGTTACTACTGCAGGTGGTGCTGTTACTGCTGCGGGTGCTGTTACTGCTGATGTTGTTACTGCTGCTGTTATTGCTGCTGGTGCTGTTACTGCTGGTGCTGTTACTGCTGCTGCTCCTGTTACTGCTGCTGCTGTTTTGGCTGCTGCTGTTACTGCTGCTGTTTTGGCTGCTGCTGTTACTGCTGTTGCTGCTAATGTTAAGGCCGTTTCACACCGCAAGCATGAGCGGCGCGTGAGCAGCACTTTTTTTTTCGGCACCTATGTTAATCAATGAGTGCATTCACACAGGGAGCAGCAGCAGCGCGTGAGCAGCACTGAAGCAGGGGTTTCCTCGGCGAGCCTATTTTTGCTGTGCTGCTGACGCTCAATTAAAGTGAAAGCACACTTGATAAAAAAAATGACATCACACAAAAAGTTCTTAGAATGCACACAAGAAGCATATGTATAGTGTTTTAACAATAACTGGAGTATGTCAAAAAAAAGAAAACGACGAATAAAAAATATCTGTAGAAGATTTACCCATTTAAACTTTTTTTAATTATTCAGTTTAGGTGAAAGTATGGTTATGATTATAAAAAATAAAGTAAACTAGCCAAAAATTATGAAACTTTCTTTTAGTTTAGTATGTAATACTCAGACAGACTCTACCATTATATGTAGTGTGGGAGCCGCTGCTGTGACGCTGTACAAACGCTTCCAGTGTGAATATTCTCGCGCGTCTGCAGCTGCAGTGACGGTGTAGTTACGCTGACGTGCAGTTCATGAACTGCTCATGCTTGAGGTGTGAAACGGCCCTTATTGCTGCTGCTGTTTCTGCTGCTGCTGCTATTGCTGCTGCTACTGCTGCTGCTGTTTCTGCTGCCGTTGTTACTGCTGCTATTATTACTGCTGTTGTTACTGCTGCTGCTGTTATTTCTGCTGCTGTTATGCTGCTGCTGTAACTGCTGCTGTTCTTACTACTGCTGTTATTGCTGCTGCTGTTGTTGCTGCTGTTGTTATTGCTGTAGCTGTTATTGCTGCTGCTGCTACTGCTGCTGTTGTTACTGCTGCTGTTATTGCTGCTGTTGTTACTGCTGCTACTGTTACTGCTGCTGTTGTTACTGCTGCTGCTGTTATGCTGCTCCTGTAACTCCTGCTGTTCTTACTACTGCTGTTATTGCTGCTGCTGTTATTGCTGCTGCTATTGTTGATGCTTTTTTTATTGCTGCTGCTGCTGTTGTTATTGCTGCTGCTGCTACTGCTGCTGTTGTTACTGCTGCTGTTATTGCTGCTGTTGTTACTGCTGCCGCTGTTATTGCTGCTGCTATTGTTGCTGCTGTTGTTATTGCTGCTGCTATTGCTATTGCTGCTGCTGTTACTGCTGCTGTTGTCACTGCTGCTGCTGTTACTGCTGCTGGTGCTGTTATTGCTGCTGCGGTTATTGCTGCTTTTGTTACTGTAGCTGCTGTTGGTTATCCCTGCTGCTGTTGTTTATTGCTGCTGCTGTTACTGCTGTTTTTGGTTATTGCTGCTGCTGTTATTTCTGTTGCTGTTACTGCTGCTGCTGTTGGTTATTACTGCTGTTGGTTATTTGCTACTGCTTTTGGTTATTGCTGCTGCTGCTGTTATTGCTGCTGCTGTTTGTTATTGCTGCTGCTGTTACTGCTGCTTTTGGTTATTGCTGCTGCTGTTACTGCTGCTGTGAGCTCATTAGCTACTGATACAGCAGGAACCAATGAGCTGTGCATGTCTTGCTTGAATGTTTTTGCACCTCCATGATAATTGAGCACAAGTTGAACTTGAATAACATCAGATATTCAAATAACTTCTTTTAAGAATATTAATTAAATAAATTAATTGGAAGCAAAAATGTTAAAGGGTCAAAAAACTAGATCTGCACACTCCAATCATAGATTAAAGATTCATAAGAAAAATATTTATTCATTTGTAAAGTATATAATTCACTGAACTACCAAAAAACGGCATCATCACACTTATTTTATATATAACCTTTCCTATTGCAGGATGAGTCATTTTCTATCATGATGATGTATCACTATACAGGCTATAGTGATACATATCATCATGATAGAAAATGGCTCATCCAGCAATATAAATGTGTTTCTTCTTCCCACGTCCAGTATCAAATGATCATGATACAACAGCTAAATCTGAGAATACTATACCTGACCTCTTTATTCATCTGGTGCTTCCTTAATCCTTTGTGCTCATTGTCTGGCCAATGTCAACTGTAGCAGAGCAGATCATTTCCATAGCAACCCTGAATTCAGTGCACGAGAGCACAGAATATAATGCAATTCTGCCGTCGCCATTCCCTGGAGGATTACATAAAACGCGTTTGTCTTTCCGTGACGATTTTATATTCAAAACTCCCTGCAACATGCTCTCCCAAAAAAAGCCGGTAACTTAGGCGGTGTAATAAAAACCCAGTGAAATCTAGGTCAGCCATGGACAAAACCATAGCAGCTCTATTGATTCAATAAATTAAACTATGACTCCTGTAAAAGGCCTTTGATCAGACAGAGTGGATTAGATTCAATTACGAAGGCCTTCCATGTGCCATTTGAATATAAATGCAGTGGGATAATAATGTCGATGAGACTGGTCCGAATGAGGATTCGGCAGGAAGATTACAATTGGGAGCTGGGGATGTATTTCTCTAAAGCGAAAGCCAAAAGGTCTCATAGCTAATTGCTATGGAAATACCTTCCTACAATATGAATGAGTCCAAGGCCGTGGATTCTTAATCAGCAGACTGACTATTCCCCCGCGGTGTTTAAAGACACCAGTACGGAGAGAAACCACTGAAGCTCGACTCGGAAAACTTGGCAGGCTGTCACTGCTGCAGACAGTTAATATTTGGAGCGGGTGGACATTATGCAGTCGCAGTTTAAAGCAGGCTGAAACAGTCTTCAGAAATTGGCTGGTCTGAGCCTTGGGGGAAAAACTTGTAGAGCAAATATTCCCCCTTTTGAAAATGCCCTGCAAGAGAGCTGCAAGTCAACGTCCTCTAACCTTTAATACACATTATCAGATGCATTCAAATGAGTAGGCTGAGTGACTGCTTGCAGTGGTGCTGACCTTTCAGGTAGACGAATGCAATCCATATTTAAAGACTTGTCATGGATGAAGCAAGGTGTGACATCTTTACCAAAAGGGCGAGAGATCTCAGGATGTATGCAAAAATACCACTAGTACTGCTATATTTGTTTAAAGGTAACATGCACATTTTTCCACTTGACCAACTAACATCCAATTCAGTTTGTGTTCACACTTGACATGTTTGGTTTGATTAAAATGAACCCTGGTGCGATAGCTCTGTTAGTGCGGTTCATTTGAATAAGAGTGAACGCTGCATCCGAACCCTGGTGTGCACCAAACAAGTGGACAGAGATAGCCGAAAAGATGGAACTCTGATGGGATTTGGATTAAATATGACCAAAGACAATGAACCAAAAACAGGAGAGAGAATGCTCAAGCATACCTGTTTTTCTCGCCACAGTTGTGATGTTCGGTACAGGCATCAGAACCTCATCTCCCCGCAGTAGATCTACATTTGTGTGTGTCCTGTCTCTGTTTTGACTCCTTCACACATTTTATAAGCTCTTCAGTTCTCAGCTGCTCAAAATACCATCATATGTAGGCTATGCACTTACCAGTGCATTTAGCCCAGCACACAGCATTGTTCGGTCAATTAAGTTCCGTCTCGAAATATACATCATAAAAGCTAACCAATCAGGTGTTCATCCCTATGCCTTTAGGTTCTGTGTTAAAGGGTTACTTCACCGCTTTTTCATATTAAACTATGTTATTCCCTTAACTAAAACGAGTTGATACATACCTCTCTCGTCTCAGTGCGTGCTCTTAATCTCTCTGACGCACGGTGATGATCTGATTGCATTTAGCTTAGCCCACTAAGCCCAGTTCATTCACTATGGTACCAAACAGAGATCAAGTTAGAAGTACCAAACACCTCCACGTTTCCCCTATTTAAATACAGTTACACGAATAGTTGAACGATCAAGTATGGTGACAAAATAAAACGTGGTACTTCTCTAATCGGATTAAAAAGGAGAACTATAATGTATGGCGGATTAGCGGATTATTACTTCGGCTCGGAGCAGTAAAAAGTCCCGGCCGAAACATCTTTCCTCACACCTCCCCCTCACTCTCTCATTTCTGTCAATAGGGAGATGTGAGGGAAGATGTTTCGGCCGGGACTTTTTACTGCGCCGAGCCGAAGTACTCTCAGAAGTGCTATTCCGCCATACATTATAGTTCTCCTTTTTAATCCGATTAGAAACGCGCCATGTTTTATTTTGTCACCATACTTGATCGTTTAACTATTTGTGTAACTGTATTTAAATAGGGGAAACGTGGAGGTGTTTGGTACTTCTAACTTGATCTCTGTTTGGTACCATAGTGAATGAACTGGGTTTAGGGAGCTAAGCTAAATGCTATCAGTTCGGCACTGCGCGTCAGATAGATTAAGTGCACGCACTGAGACGAGAGAGGTATGTATCAACTCGTTTAAGTTAAGGGAATAACATAGTTTAATATGAAAAGGCAGTGAAGTATCCCTTTAAAAATACCAATGTGAATGCTAAGGGGACCAGGACTAAACTTTTTTTTTGGTCCAGAACAAACAAACCAAGTCAACCAAACTACAAGTGTGAAGAACACCCCCCGAATTACCCTCAAGTACACTGTAAAAAGTTACCTTAAAGTCGACATAAAATCAAAATGAACCCCATTACTTTTCAGAATGCATGTTCTCTGTATTATTAAGTACAATACTACAATTCATCTGTGCATCTTATTTTCAATGTAAATATTTTCCTTGTAATCTTTTTGTGAATGTAATCTGAAACGACTTTCATTTTTGAATGAAGTCATAAATCCCTCTCATTTTCAACCTCGCTCCAACTGACTGTATTCTGATATCCACTCTTCACAATCCAATCAATTTCTCTGCCAATAACGATGCTAGCAATTGCTAAATTAATTTCCAAACAGTTAGTCAGAATCAGACTGAACCAAAGCTCTTTTTTTCATTGAATATCCTGTTGCACTTGCAAATAGATGATTTCATGTAACTATAATTCACAGAATACCAGTAAAAACTATAGAGTTAACGTTCTAACGCTTTGATTCTATTATGTGCAAAATATAAAGTAAATGTCATCATAGCCCTCTGTTGGCAATACATGAAAATCAACTCTACACAGCTGTTCTGATCATCCCCTGCAGATGTTTTAGGAAGGGTAGGGGATTTGTTCCAGAAACATATTTTGTTATGCTGGTTAAAAGCCTCTTCATATCAAGATAGCAATCACTAAGTGGTTAAAAGTATTTATGTATATCATCCTTCGAAGGTGTAGGACCATCAAAGTTTTGTTCAATCATGTCCTACCTGCCTGTCAATTTATGTATTTTTATATCAGACAACACGTCATCAGTGCGTTTCATGCTATGCAGAGTTAGACAGAAGTCAGTCAACGTCCCGAGCACTGCAGACAAAACAGCAGCCACCTTTTACAGTTCCTCCTGAACCAAAACAACAAAGCTTATGTGGCGTTCACGACATTACTGTAATTTGGAAGAGATGGAAACTTGTGACAATGTCTCAATGGCAACACTATTATTGCCAAAATGAATATGCAGCAGTCAATGGTAAAGGCCAGTGCTCTTTAAGTTGTTTATGTTCATTATTATGTTATGTGCTTTGAGACATGAGGTACTTTGCAAACTCCGCTGCGTTCGTTCATGTGTTTTGAAGGAAGTGTGGCTTTGGAGACCCTCGCAAGGGAGGTTGGGATCTAATGCATTCAAAGCTAACTTGCTATTGCAAGCCGCTCTAAACATTCCCCTACTTTTCAGTACTAAAAAATAAAAAAAATAGATGTTCAAAGTATGTTGTCCACGACAATATTGGCACTGATTGGAATTTGAATCTTTTTAGTTGAATGGGGGTTCTGACAACTTTTGCTACCCGTGCTCAGGATGTGCTACCTGCAGTTTAAACAGTATTTTTCCCCCGGTCAAAACAGTCCAAAACATGAGTAGCAAGTTTGTGGGGCAACAAAGAAGCATTCCCGATGTAGTAGGACACAGTGGAGTGTGTTAAAAATGTAGCTAGCACATTTTGACAGGGGGAAACGCATTACGTTCATGTGGTTTGAGGTTTGTAAGTCCAAACCTACCCTAAAGCTAAGGCCTAAAGCTACCTATAAAAGCATACAAATATAGTGTTGGCAACACATTCTGATAGGTATTATCAGGACAGCGGATACTCAAGACAGCAACACAAGTGATCTGTGTTTGGGGCGAAACTTTTTGAAAAGTAACAGCCATACAAAATGCATACTTCTCTACTATATACAGGCTATGTGAAAAGAGAAGTATGTCTGAATTCACATTATTCATAAAACAGTAGTCAGATGACCTACTACTGCCGGTGAAATTCTAAAGCACACATTCAATGGACACTTTAATATGCCATGAGGCCACAGGATTTATAAAAGACAAATGTAGTTTATCCATAGGCTATAGTGCACACATAGAACCGATTTTTATGATGGTCATGAAGTACCTACTCATAGAAAAAAAGTACTTACTCAAAGATAATGTGATTTTGGACACAGCCATTCTTTTTTGCAGTTCTGTTTGTTATCAGTGGTACAGACAGTACACATTTCGCATGAATATGGCAAAATATCAATGCATCCATTTAGTATGCTTGTTAATCACAAGGGTGCATTCAAACAAAGTCTAAAGTTTAAAAAGCAACACACCTGAGAAATCCACACAGTAAAGTTTGAATAGAGTCTGCCAACAGTTCAAGCTGAATTAATTGTACAATACAACGAACAACAATTACAAGCAGCTTCACGAAATGATCAAACAAATAGTTGTTCAGTAGACACGTACAGTAGAGTACATATACAGTAGCCTATCGCTGCAATATAGAGTGTGACTCAAATGTTTCAAGGCTGTCACTGTAAACAGTGAAGACAGAGATCTTCTCTCTACGTGCACTTATTCATAACATCAAAGCACAGAGGTTTGGAAATCAGTCACTTACTTCTCGGGTCTGGGCTTCGGTTTCTTCCGATTCTCCTCGGGTGCTTCCCTTCTGGATAGAGAGCGATGCAGAGCAATAATAATCCACGCGTGGAATAGACACTCCCTCCCTCCATCCGCCTGCCTGTCAGCCTCCCCGCATCATCGCCAGCTCAGTATCCGCTGAGCCCAGCACAGCTTCTCTCCTGCTCTCTTTCCCTCATATGGGTCATACATGAAATATTAATCGTAGCCCTTCATGATATTCGTCATTCTGACATTAATTTCAGAAATGCTCAAGGGGGCTCCAGTGCGTCTGATAACCTACATAAGTCAATCTCATTGTAACAGCAATTTAAGCAAATGTCGCTTCCTGTGAAGGGGGTTGTCTTATTGTGGATGTTTAAAACGTAAACATTTCGGGAAATTAAGAACTGAATCCTTTTATTAAAGATTGCTGTGAGTTTGGAACGAATTGGCCACGCCCCACAGGAAGTTAGATGGAAGCTGGAAGGGGAATTTGATTTAGCCTACTTCCAATTCAACACTGGCGTCTCCTTACAAAAATAATGGATTACATAATTAATTATGTAATGAACGAATTATGTTTACTATAAATGTTTAGATATTTTTCAAGTTTAATATTTGCCTAAAAGGAATGCGTCTTTGTCAAAATTAAAATCTATTTTGATGGTTGTGTGGTTGTTACATCCCACAAAATGTCCGCCACATTGGTAGGCTACTCTGTTTTCATGAATCATTATAAATAATATATTTTCTACAATTTATAATAAGAGACTATATTTTAAAATGATATATATATATATATATATCTCATATATATATATATATATATATATATATATATATATATATATATATATATATATATATTGCACCTTATCTATGCATCATTTTTTTTAAATTCTTTTTATAACTGTTTTAGTTTACCTGTTCTTTTCTTTGGTTATCCCTATTTTAATTCCTTTCTATGTAAAGCACTTTGAATTGCCATTGTGTATGAAATGTGCTATATAAATAAACTTGACTTGCCTTGCCTATATATATATATATATATATATATATATATATATATATATATATATATATATATATATATATATATATATATAGTAATATAAATGTATGCAATTTATGATTAGTAAAAGTATTATTTATAAGATATAAATGTCAATATTTGTATCATTATGTCAGTGTTATATAATTGCAATGAAAGAATGAAAGTTCAACAGGAAAATTATCAATGAAAAAAATTATATATATATTCGAATAAATTCGAATCATGTTTGCTACATCAATTCCAGTTCTATTCAGGAATTTAAAAGGCATTCTCAATTCAGTTCTGCATGGCACACAGCTCTGTCACCCTCTTTTCTTCTTTAGTCTGTAAACATCTTATCTGCAAACACTCCAGAAGGACGTCTTTGCGCAACAATAATTATTCTATATATATCTCCCGAAGTCCTTCTTTTAAACCAGGCGATGCCAATCACAACATCAAGCTCCAACTTGCCCTAGATTTCCACCGCCACTCGTCCAGACTTGTGTTGCCTTAGCCCGCCACGTCCTCTGGAGGCTTGACCCGCTTGTGCTGATAACCCGCGAGAAGTAATTACAGCCAGAAGTCCAATGTTAAGGGCGTCTTTGTGATAAAACATGAAAGATGCACACCCACGCACACAATAAAAGACATGTTTTGTGTTCCGCAGTCCACCAAGTGCTGTTAATAATGAATAATGTCAAAAGAAATGCCACTTTTATGTTGCACTGTTCTGTTGCAATAGATGTTGCTTCCTGGGTATGCTGGGATTGAGGACAACACATTAACAACTCAGAGAACAGCAGGGGCTTGGGGTACGGTTTGAAATCAGAGACAAAAAAGAAGGAATCAGAAGCTGCGATCATGGCTGATTCCACGTTGAAGGGAAGCTTGGGAATTCAGAGTGTTTTCAATTTATTCATCGTGCCACTCATCTGTGAACTAAGTAGGGTGTCAATAACTTTAAAAGAACCTTTGATCTTGGAATTTATGTGGGATGCAATTATATGCTCTAGGGGATGGGGGTCACATTGTGATACCATACACACACACACACACACACACACACACACACACACACACACACACACACACACACACACACACACACACACACACACACACACACACGCGCGTTAGAAAACATGTGAACATGAACACTTGTTTTATGGGGACTTTCAATAGACGTAATGATTTTTGTATACTGTAATCTGTATCTTCTAACACTACCCCTAAACCTACCTATCACAGAAAACATTCAAAATTTTTACATATGATTTACAAGCTGTTTTCCTCATGGGGACCACAACATGTCCACAAGGACAAGGATTTTGGATATTGCCATCTTTGTGGGGACATTTTGTCCTTATAGGGTTTACCTTGACATACACAATGTAATTTAATTAATCTTAGTAGTTTTCTCATAATGATAAACCAGATTAGCTAAGAGGCCAGCAGATTTAAACTCATTGTATATTTAATAGTTTCCTTGATCATTGTTTTGAAATCTGTTGGCTTTGGAAATAAGTCTGCCTTGTTATTATTTCCAGCTACAAAACACTGGTTAGCTTCATAGTTCTTCACCCCTGACAATAACACACAAAAGACGGCAAACTATCACAGATTTTGCCAAATATACTGCGTATGTTGATCGCCCTTTTAGTATGTATGTATATTATATATATATATAATTGTCCTTATAGTGTTGGTCGCCCTTTTACTGCCAAAACAGCCCTGACCCATCCCTGACCCATCGAGGCATTGACTCCACTTAACACTTGAAGGTGTGCAGTGGTATCTGGCACCAAGATGTTAGCAGCAGATCCTTTATGTCCTGTAAGTTGCAAGGTGGGGCCTCCATGGATCGGACTTCTCAATTGGATTGAGATCTGGGGAATTTGGAGGCTAAGTCAACACCTCAAACTCGTGCTCATCGAACCATTGCTGAACAATTTTTGATTTGTGGCAGGATGCATTATCTTGCTGAAAGAGCCACAGCCACCAGGGAATAGTGTTTCCATGAAAGGGTGTACATGGTCTGCAACAATGCTTTAATAGGTTGCCTAGCAACGAGGGGGAGAGGACGCTGGCGTTGTCTGTTCGCCGCTTTTCCACCCGATTTTAGTTTATATACGTTAATTATAAACTTTATTTTAATTTTATTTTTTGTCAGTAACTAGTACATTCAGTCAGTGCTAATTTTGGGACATATTGCTTGGCTCTTATCGTCTCGGATAACTCTTCTCGGCTGTTGACAGTTGGCTGTTGACAGTTGGCAGTTTGAATGGACTCCCTCATGACAGGAGAGGACTTTTATGTCCTCCTGGTTACAGCTATCTGGAGAAAGCCCGCTACACTGGTCGTGGTGGTGGCTTAGCTGTAATTCATAGACAATCATTGGAGCTGTCTTTTCTCCCTCTGCCCACAGTGTCATCATTTGAATACCTTGCTTTTAAATGTAAACCCCCTTTTTCGTTGACAATACTGCTCATTTATCGGCCCCCAAAAACAAATTCAGTTTTTATCTCTGAGATGCATGACTTTCTCACAACACTCTGCTCTACTTCTGCCAACATTTTAATATTAGGAGATTTTAATATTCATGTAGATACCCCCTCCTGCCACCTGGCAGCTGAGTTTCTGCAATTATTGGACTGCCTCAATCTCCAACAGCATGTGGATGGACCCACTCATTCTAGGGGGCACACTCTGGACTTGGTCATTTCCAACTCTCCTCATATTAGAAACCTCTTGGTGTATGATCTCGGTGTGTCTGACCACCAGGCCATCTCATTGGAGCTGCCACGCCCCTCTTCCCTTACAAAGATTCCCGTCAAATTTGCTTCAGGAACCTGAAAAAGATTAACCAAGACTCTTTAACTACAGACCTTCAGCAATTCTCCTCTGTTGATCTCTCCTCAGTCTCTGAGTCGGTTGACTTCTACAACAAGTCTCTGAGCAGCCTTCTAGATCTTCACGCACCTGTCATAACTAGAATGGTCACCTTCTCGCGCTCAGCACCCTGGTACACCAGCGAACTGCGGAAGATGAAGACTGTTGGGCGCGTACTTGAGAGGCGTCTCAAGCTCTCAGGACTCACTGTTCATAGGCAAGCCTATAGAGTTCATCAGAAGGCCTACGCAAGGTGTTTAAGAGATGCTCAGTCACAGTTCTACTCTAGCATCATCAACAATAACCCTGGAAACTCCAAGAAGCTTTTCTCCACTATTAATCACATCCTCAAACCGCAAACTCATTCTTTTTCAGAAGCCACAGAAGAGAGGTGCAATAAGTTCATGACCTTTTTTAGGAACAAAGTAGACAACATCCACTTGCTCCTATCTAGCACCTCCGCTCTGCCTGTCCCGTCTGTTGATCCACAGCCAGGGACCTTCCAACATCTCTGCTGCTTCTCCATCATCACACAGCTCGAGGTTGAGGACATCATCAGAAAAATGAAACCATCCACCTGTGCACTGGATCCTCTTCCTACAGCCTTGGTAAAATCTAACCTCAGTGTCTTAAGTCCATTCATTACCAAGATTATTAATAATTCCCTCCAGGCTGGCCATGTTCCTTCATCTCTTAAAACTGCTATCATCAGACCACTTCTGAAAAAACCTACTTTAGACCCAGATGTTAATGACAACTACAGGCCCATCTCCAACCTCCCATACCTCTCTAAGGTGCTGGAAAAAGTTGTTGCTGCACAGCTTCAGGTCCATTTGGAGCATAACCATCTTTATGAGAAATTTCAGTCTAGTTTCCGCTCAGGACACAGCACAGAAACAGCTTTGGTCAGGGTCACAAACGATCTTTTGATGGCGGCAGATGCTGGTTCCCCATCCCTTCTCATCCTCCTGGACTTAACTGCAGCTTTCGATACAGTTGACCATAACATCCTCCTTCACCGTTTACATTCCACCATTGGTCTCTCTGACTCGGTCCACAACTGGTTTTCTTCTTATCTCACTGGGAGAACTGAATATGTTGCGTTAGGAGAAGCTACATCCCTGTCACACAATGTCACCTGCGGTGTCCCTCAAGGCTCTGTGCTCGGACCCACCCTGTTCATACTCTACATGCTCCCCCTTGGCCGTCTCATCAACCGGCATGGGATTTCTTTTCACTGCTATGCTGATGACACTCAACTTTACTTTAGGACAAGTTCATCTCCCTCTGCTGACCTCACACCATCCACTTTGATCACTTGCCTGGATGAGATAAAGGCGTGGATGAAGCAAAACTTTCTGCAGCTAAACAGCTCCAAAACTGAAGCTATCCTAGTCGGCACTCCACTTCAGGTCCAGAAGTCCGTTATCACCAGCATTGCTTTCTCTGATCAGGTCATTCCACTTTCCACTTCAGTCACGAATCTGGGGGTCAGAATGGAATCACAGCTTACTTTTGAAGCGCACATCAAACACCTGTGTAAGACCTCCTTCTTCCACCTCAGAAACATTGCCAAACTTCGTCCCATTCTATCACTGGCTGATGCGGAGAAGCTTGTCCATGCCTTTATCTCCTCCAGGCTGGACTACTGCAATGCGCTCCTTATTGGCATCCCTAGCAAAAATCTCCAGAGGCTGCAGTGTATTCAGAACAGCGCTGCTAGGATCCTCATGAGGGTGCGCAAATACGACCATATCACCCCCATTCTAAAATCACTCCACTGGCTTCCTGTGTCGTTCAGGATCGAGTACAAGATCTCTCTCCTTACCCACCAGTGCATCCATGGTGATGCTCCCTCCTATCTCAAGGAACTCCTCACCACACAAACAGCCACTCGTAACCTCCGCTCTGTTTCGCTGTATCGCCTCAAAACTCCCACAGCCAATCTCCGTACTATGGGGGATCGGGCATTCTGCTCTTCAGCCCCCAGTCTGTGGAATGCTCTCCCTGACCACCTGCGGACTCCACAGACTATAGATGCTTTTAAGCGTGGTCTTAAAACCCACCTTTTTAGCAGAGCTTTTAATTGACTTTTAATTGACTTGCTACTTGTTTAATTTATTTTATTTTTCGGTTTTATTTATTTATTGTTGTTGATTGTTTTGTTTGTTTTTTAAATTCTGTAGCACTTTGAGATTTTGTTTAATATAAAGTGCATTATAAATAAAATTTATTATTATTATTATTATTAACAATGCTTAGGCAGGTGGTACGTGTCAAAGTTACATCCACATGGATGGCAAGACCAAAGATTTCCCAGCAGAACATTGCCCAAAGCATCTCACTCCCACTGCTTGCCTTTCTCCCATAGTGCATCTTGGTCTCATGTAGCCTGACGTCGTCATTCTCAATTCCAGTCAGAATATGAGTCTGATACTGCTCCATTGGGCTGTGATTATGGGGCATGCTTCAACCAGACCAGGAAAGACATAAATTGGATAGACCTACAACCAATCAGAGCAACGGAACGACGCACAATGTTAGTTGTCAAATGTCAACAGAACTTAATTGCACTGTGCAAGTCTGCGGTTTTTCCGTGGTTTGTATTCCATGTCTGCGGGTTAAAGCGACCTCAATTATGTGATATATATAGACCCAGGAATGCAAATTTTAGCAGGCAACCTTGCCAAAATAGCACAGTTTACCCCCCAAAAGCCATTTGTTCAGGAGAACCCTTTTGTTGTAAAAACTTGCAACCCTGTGTCCCCCACGCACACTGGAATAAGTAACGTTAGAAGTAAAAGATGAGTGTAAACAACGTGTTGCAGGTGTTGTAAAAAAAAGATTTTAAGGATACACAGAGTACTTACCAACATGATCATCATTTCTGAGAGAAATAGTGAAGGTGAACTAGCCTGACAAGCCTGACCCACATCAAGATGTTTGGTTTGGAAACTCACCATTGGCAGGGCTCAATCCGAGGGGCGGGATAAACGGTTGTCTTTCAAACTCCCTCTGCACGCGATAGGATAGCGCTACAACCAACCAGAGCAACGTAAAGCGGAGCTAGTTTACACATCTTCCCTTCTCAAGAATGACTTGCAGTTACGTTCTTTGTTCTTTTCTCAGAGAAAAGCTTAACTCCAAGTCTTCCAGAGTCACGGTCAAAGCTGATTCGAAAGACCGCCGTATGCCAGTTTCTGTGTTTACTAGAAGCACGCAAACGCAACTCTGCCATCATTATGTTAAGCCCCGCCCACCGTCTCTATACACAATGTGAATGGCCCGACCAGAGTTTGGCGTTTACAGCTCAGAAGTATATTGAGAGTTGCTAAACGACACCCGCTGAAAATTAGTTTTGCTGCCGCTAGGGTGCGTCTAGATTTCAAGGCTAGAAGGTGAATGCATATACGAACAAGTTCTCCGTTTAGGATTATAACAAATTCAAAATTTCAAATTCAAGCTCCTTTGATGACGTGGATGATTACGTTACTGTTTATCATCTGTCCAACATCATCTAAAGCCCGTCCTGACAATTTCATTGGTCCAAATAGTTCCTTTTTGGGCATAATTACTCCTATGTGGATCAAGTCCAGACAAAACTGCAGGTGCACCATGACGGGTCTGCGGCTATGCTGCCCCATACGCAACAAACTGCGATGCTCTGTGTATTCTGACACCTTTCTATCAGAACCAGCATTAACTTCTTGAGCAGTTTGAGCTACAGTAGCTCATCTGTTTGATTGGACCACACGAGCCAGCCTTCACCCCACGTGCATCATTGAGCCTTGGCCACCCTTGACCCCATATGTATATATTGCATCTACGTTTGCGTACTGTTTGTTTTGCTTATGCAGCACATTTGAAATTCTGCAAGAACCAATGAGGTTCATTCTCGTGTTATGCAGCACATTTGAGTTTCCGCAAGAAACAGTAAGGTTTGTTCTTGCCTGTTGAGCTGCTGTTTATGTTCTCTGATCAATGTTTATTTGTAAATAAAAGCCGAAATTCAATCAGTTCACCATATAAAATGATCAATTATCTTTGGTAAATTTGGATTAAAACGTTTACTCCAGATGGATTAGTTTTACAATCTCTTTATGAACTTTTTAAAGCATCAAAGTGGTAGTTGCATAGCTTGTCAATTTCATTAAAAAGATCTTAATTTGTGTTATGAAGATGAACAATTGTCTTACAGGTTTGGAGCATCGTGAGGGTGAGTAATCAATGACAGAATTTTCATTTTTGTAAAAATGAAATTCATCTGTTTAATGAAGAACATACTTCTGGATGAATGGCTTGCTTAGTAATTGGATTTCCAATATTACGCCCTGGGTATTTTAAAATATAAAAAATGTATCTTTAAATCCATTCCAGAGAATTCTGCAGTTTGTCTCCTAAAATCTAGGAAGAAAAATGCCTGCAGATTTTATCTGGGCCTGATTAACTAAATTTAGAAAAGAGATGAAATCTTGCATGAAAAATCACCCAAAACTGGGCATGATAGTTTCCATAATCCAATCTTACTCTCTTCACATCATACACTAGAAGTTCATATTCGTCCATGGGCAAGATTTCTCGTCGAAGCAGACAACTGTGAGTTAATTATAAAGATGGTACTTGGTACAGACAAAAAACACATTTTGTGGAACTTGATTGCCAATTAAAAAAATCACAAAAAATTAACATACCACATAATTAGCATGCGTGGGATGAAATGCAAACGAGAGGGCATGGGGTGAGAAATTTGTAGCGTCCTGGTGATCATTTTCTGTCTGCCTCATCCAGAGAGTCTCGCCGCAGCCTCTTGATAAAACCACCCTGCTAATTTAGAGCTGATTTATGCACTCCTTGGGATGATGAAAGTATTTCATGCTGCAGCGTCTCAGTGAATTATGAAGCTAAATAACAGAACAGCATAACTCGTATAATAAGAACACAGACTAGGGATTGGACAGTCTAGTTTGTGTTGACTTAATATGGATCTATAACTTCTGTTTCAGGAAAATTCAAATACCAGCCAGAATTGATGCATAAGGACCCCAGGCTAGCTGACTAGTAACAATGAGTTGTCATGCAAGTCCTAATGCATTATATTCTAAACAAAAAAACAACTTTATTCAAGCAATTTCATGCTGACCTCCATATGCTGTGGATGTGTGGCTTTATCGAGTGATAGACATGGCCCGGCGAGCTCTCTTGCTGACGCTTGGGATTTTCAAACTTTTATCTAATAGTTGAGGCTGGAGATGCCTGGGGCAGAATGCAACTCAGGTGTGAAAGTGGAAGATGAGGGACCATGACTTATCCTCCACACTTCCTGGAAAATACCGGTTTGAGATCACCATGGATGAGCAGTTCAGCCTAGCATGATGAGTTTGTTGACATCTGAGCAAGAAAATGGGACTAGAATTGAACATTTTCTGAAGAAAAAGAAAAAAAAAGTGAGTGGTGCCTGTCTATGCATAAGTGCTGTGGATGGTTGGATGGTAAGATCTTTAGTAGCAAGAAAACGTATTCCTTGTCAACACAGAATGACATATTATTTAAACTGGCAACACATCTCATTTGTGATAAACTATACAAATAAACTAAAATAAAAACTGATCCAATCTTAACATGGAACGACATCTTAGCAGCAGAGACGTTCACAACTGTTACTAGGGCAACCAGAACAAGAAACGCCTACTAGAAACTAAGCTGTACAGTGACTGGCAACATGCAGCCATGTTTTTATCAGCTTTGCCATTTAACTCACTTCATAACATAAGAGTGTGTGTTTGAAATAACTTCTTTTTGTGATCTGATGTGGTTTCATATCATAGAATATGAGGCAGATATAATATTATTTATACAGTGATAAAGGCAATTTATAAAGGGATAAATATACACTGCATTATACTTTATTATTATGAAAATAATCCTTTCAAAACATCAAAAGTCTTTATCTGTTTTATTTAGCAACACTACAGCCACAGCTGGATGCCTTTGTGGCTTTGTCCATAAGGGATTTCATGGAACATTATAACTTAAAAATAAGTTTATTCAAATGTTCTATTATTATATATATACATAAGAAAGTATACTTTCAGTATGCTGTTTATATAGGATACTTCTCAGAAATGTACTTAAAATTGCACTTAAGTATCCTGACAGAAAAGTCTAAGTGCATTTGGCCTATACTTGTACTCAAATGATAGCCTGACATGGTCATACTCAATTCTAGGCAAAATATGAGTCTGATACTGCTCCATTGGACTGTAATGGACAGTGGTCTCTCCTTTGGACAGACTGTTCTACTTATGATTCTTTTAAAGCTCAGATGAAGAATCGACTCCAAACTTGCACTGATTTTTAGCAGCAATCTACATTTCCATTTAAACCTTTTATTAAGACAACTGCATGTATGGGCTAATTGTGTGTGTTTGTTTACACTGTAAAAAAATTTGTGGTGGTTTTTGTTGGTTTAACTTAAAAAAGTAAGTAACCTGGTTGCCTTAAAATTTTGAGTTTATTGAAATTAAAAATTTGAGTTGATACAATGAAGGAAATTAGTTTAATAAATAAAAACTCAAAATATTTTTTTATCTGAACCACATAAAAAATGTGATAAATCATGAAAATAGCACTATTTGGCATGTTTCACTGCGTCATCAGAAATAACACACACATAATTACCCAATATGCTTACAAAATCTTTTAATAATATTTTAATAAAGGCTGTCGAATCTCAAAAAATGTTCATTGTATTAACTCAATTTTAATTTCAATGAACTCAAAATTTTAAGGCAACCAGGTAACTTTTTTTCTAAATATTTTTTTACAGTGTATGCGTGTATGTGTGTGTGTATGTATAGAAATTGTATATTATTTGAATTTTGGATTATCTGACTGTGCATTATATGTGATTGCGCAATAATTGCGATTTATTCAATAATAATGAGTTATGAGTGTAATGTAACAAGTAGATTGTGTGAGTAGTATGTAATGTGAGGTTTGTGCAATAATGTTCAGCGTGTAGTTTAAGGATAATATTTGATGATGTAGTGGCCCTCTGTGACCCCAGCTGCTGGGACAACGGATGGAAATTAGCCTTTGGCTGCAATCCGGTGTGTTTACATTCATGTATAATCATGTCTGTTCATTAACACACACTGTCCCTAATAAATAAATAAATAAAATAAATAAAAATAATAATGTGGCATGTTTCAACCAAACCAGGAAAGACATCGTTTGGATAGACCTACAACCAATCAGAGCAACGAAGCGGCGCATAATGTTAGTTGTCAAATGTCAACAGAACTCAATTGCACTGTGCAAGTCCGCGCCATGTCTGCCAAGCGACCTCAATTATGTGATATATAGACCCAGGAATGTGAATTTTAGCAGGAAACCTTGCCAAAATAACACATTTTACCCCCCAAACGCCATTTTTTCCGGAGAATGTGTGTTATTTTTCTAAGCTATATAAGAATTTATTCAGTCATTCACTGCTAAGTCGTGTATGTCACAACTGCATTTCTGACTGTTTGACCCTGTTGAGTTCCTGCCTTGGTATCTGTTGGACCTTTTGCCTGTTTTGGATTACGTCTAAATCAGCTAATTTTACAAGTTTTCCTATAGTAGATTCAACAATTACTTTTTACAGTGTGTGCCACCTTAAAGCTGTTACATTTTTAGTTAACACTTTTTTCACAGACTACAAGACTACATATATTTATAATGAAATACCAAAATTATCATCAGATGGTTTTGAAAAGCAGAAACACATTTATAAGCAGTAAAGTTAAGAGTCAATAAAATGTCTCCATGCCTGTGAGATGGTTTTGATTAACTGAAGCCATTCAAAGGCTACTGGAAAAAGGGTTAGCATATTATTTCCTGTATACATATTTATCTTGTATGTTTTACTGTGAAGATACATATATTTCATGCAAATTACATAATATAGTGTTTCCAAGCATTCAATAAATTATCATCATTTAGTACTTGATGCCACTCAGTTCTTGGGTGAGTTTCTACCGAGGCCTGGTCTGACGATGACTCATTCACCTTTCATCAGTATCAGATCAGTGGCCCAGGCTTTATTCCATTTACAGTGCCTTTTGTCAAGAGGCTTCTAATGAAAATATAAGCCAGGTCAAGGACAGCAGCGTGAAAGAGCGATTTCAAACCATTGACAGCACTGCGAGCTCTTTAAATTCACAAAAATGCATCCATCACAGCATGTGTCTGCCTCATATCTCTGGCTACAAACCGGTTACTGGAGCACTGATAACACATCGAATTAAGCCCAAACTGAGTGGATGGAGAAGCTCACCAGCTGAGTCCACTCAAAGAGCAGGCAATAAGAAGAGAAAATGTGCCCCCATGCAGCATTAATGCGTAAGCTGGGATTTTAGTAAATGAATCTTACCAGCAAAACGATCTTATGAGAAAGGTCAGCATGCCATATTGCTACCCAGTGCTGCCCTGTGGAGGAAGAAGAGTATTCATCATAGCGGTCTCTCAAGAATTCTCACTGGCCCGATCTTTCCGCCCTAATTTTCCAGCCTTGGTGCAGAGAGAAATATGGCAGCCTGTTGTCTTTATCACCTTAATTGGTACAAATCTCAGCCGCTGCAGGACCAAGATGAAATGAGACCTGAAAATAGACTCTGGCCTCATGAGCGCTGGGTGTACGACTCCCAAGAGTGCTTCAAGACTGATAGATATGACACAGGTATACACTATACTATTGACAATATCTCCCACAGTCACACAAAGTACTGATCTGTGCCGTGTGAAGTGGCTAACCACAACAAACCAAGACAACCAAGCAGATTTCTTGGCCTCTTTGTCATTTTTGTGACTGATATTGGAGAGAAAGCAGAGCAGAACATTGACTTGAAATGTTCATGTTATGTTTCCAAAAAGCCTTGCATTTCTATTTATATCACGCTAACTCTGCTGTAATAGCTGGTATCTTATAACTGGTACAACCTTGACATTCTAGCAAGAAACCTTCATATTAGCAAGTTTCTCTTTTTAATTGGCCATTCGCTTCATCACTCTTTAATGATTTTCTGTCTCCATTAGTAAAAGGTTGCAATGGTTCACATGTCAACCATTTTTACCTTTAACCATAAGGTTAGCCAGTGGTTTTTGTCAAACCAAATGTAACTATTACTGTTGCTCATATCAAAGGGCTATATCCCTTTCCCAGCTAACATTTTCAGAACTTTAGCTTAAACTCTGGCAAGGCTCTCTCAAAAATTATAAACATTCTTCCAGTAACGTAAATATAATATTCAAACTTATCTTCACTCTAAAAGCTCTTTAAAAAACAACCCAATTTTTTACCCAAGACATATAGGGCAGAACACAAGTTGGGTTCCTTTTGCAAACCCAGCAAACTAGGTTGCCCAGCAAAAACTACATTGTTTTTTACAGAAAACATGTACCATACCAAAGAGGTCGAAAAAAGCCTTCAAATGCCGTGATAACAACGCCTGGGTTTTTATGTCTGAACCAGGACCTGTGTAACACAAAAAAATACTCACCCCCCATCCCTAACCCATACATTTTTTTTAGAGTGTTTAATTAATAGTTATAGTAGTTTTATTAAAATTAACAGAACATGTTTTTTTTTCCTGAAATATTTTAGTATACAACATTCAAAAGTAACATTCCCATAATGTTCAAAGAATAATCATACTGAATGTTTCCTTGACGTTTGCATAGAAACATTTTTAAAACATTTGACATGTTGAACTAAATCTTGTGATTCTTTCATTTTACATATTTAAACTTATGGTGAAGCAGAAAAATGTGACTTATTGACTCACCTTTTCTTGAGAAAATGTAAAACTATCTCAGGTTCAATGTAAACCAATACAGGTCTGTGAGGATTGTTGATTCCCAAAACCCTCTGACAGAAACACTTTGTTGTACTGTCCTTGAAGTACAAAGTAATCCGTCAATTTCTGACATTCGTTCTAAGCAATCTGTGAAGATCTCTGTTTTAGTTTTAACCTGTATGAGGCTTTATCACACCCTTACTCATAATCTAGCGTTTGAAGAAAAATAGACATTCAGAAGACAATGTTCTTTATCAAACGCTTTTGTAAATGAAGGACACAGAGTGACATTGTCAGACTTTCCTTTTGAAATACAATGCATTGTAGTCATTTTTACTCCGGAGGGAAGTTTTATTGCTCAAAGGTTGCTCTTTCAGTTTAAAAGACAGAGTTCTCATTTTTGTAAATGACTCCGATGTTTCTCTTAATATTCCTCAGCAGAATTAAAAATCAACAAAAAAAAGAGTCAATTGTTGATACCATTTGGGGCCCTATCATACACCCGGTGCAATGTGACGCTAGTGTTTTTTTTTGCTAGTTTCAGCCCGACGTAGTATCATTTTCACATTCAGCGCCACATTGTTTAAATAGCAAATCCACTTGTGCCCATCTGTTAGCCATGGGCGTGCTGTTCTGAAAATGAGGCGTGTTCAGGTGTACTGTTGGGGCGTTGTTATTGTAAGGAACTGAAATCGACTGCGCTATTGACTTTTGACCAGGTTTTTGTTAGTCAATGACACAGTTGATTTCAGTTCCTTAAATTAGCAACGCCCCAACAATGTGAATCAAAAAGGAAATTAAAAAAAATACAAAAATTATAGTATTTTTCAGTATTTTTGTGTTATTTAAAGGGTGTGTTAGTAATATACGCCTATAGCTGGGTGCACAACACGTGTACACTCTGCTTATTACACACGCAGGGATGTGCAGCAGCACACAAACATTTTTAAATATTAAAAATAAAAGGATTCCTCTCTGGAGATGTCACAGACATGCCAGGCTTCACCTCGTACACCCTCACCTGAGTATTAATCACCCGCACCTGCAGTCTATGACCACCACAATCATCACCAGCCAAAAAGACACACACACACACACCTTCAGCAGAGACAGTAACTAAGTACATTTACTTGAGTACTGTACTTAAGTACACTTTTTGAGTATCTGTACTTTACTGGAGTATTATATTTTCTGGAAACGTATGACTTTTACTTCACTACATTTGAAAGACAAATATCGTACTTTTTACTCCACTACATTTCTATCTAGGTCGAAAGTCGTTTCTGTTGCAGCTCTGAAAGTCAGTGGATGATTTTTTCCTTCTTTAAAAGTTTTTTTGTTGTTTTTTTGTCTTCCAGGAATCACTCTTATAAGGGTCATATACATTTCCCCAACTTTTTTTGAACACTGATCAGTTCATAGCAAAATGGAAGAAGACTGTTCTTAGGCACAAGTGTGTGAACCCATAGCCATACTTTAAAAGTATGTTTCAGTTTAAAAAAAAATCAAGATTAGTTAGTTGGCATACACTTGACTTGGTGCATGTCTTATAAAATATTAAAAATATAAACGTCTGGGAGAAAGAGAAGAGTAAAGTTCGGAGAATATCAAATGTGTATCAGTGTATTGGATCCGTGCATTCGGCCTTAAAGTGACAGCAGCTTTGTAAAGAGCTTTGTAACTTATATACAAGTATTTAAATTAGTTTTAGGTTAGTTTAATCAGGCTTAAACCATGATGGCATAATGTGCATTTATATAACAATAATAAAATAATGCATTGGCATAAAAAAAGGAAATTTACTTTGATACTTAAGTACTTTTTAAAACAAATACTTCTGTACTTTTACTTGAGTAAAAATCTGTTTTTACAACTTTCACTTGTAACGGAGTAATATTTGACCAGTAGTACTTTTACTCAAGTAATAGAGTTGTGTACTTTGTCCACCTCTGACCTTCAGTCACTGTCCGGTCTCGTTTGCACTAGGTACATTCTCCTGCTGCTAAACCAAAGGACTCCTTCGACTCTAGTTTGAATCTCCAACGTCTTCTTCCAAGTCTCCCAAGATCTTCATCGTCTCGTGTGTGTGTCCAGTGTGCTCCAGCGTTCCTTCCCTCGTCTCTCCTTCGTTGTGTGGAACTCCCCATCGATCATCACAAGTCTCCAAAGCCAGCATCACTTCACTTCACTTCACTTCAACATTCAGTAATCTCTCCTGGTTGCTCAAATAAACTGTTGTGATTGACCATCTTGTCTCTGTAGCCTCTGTACCATAGCAGGAAAAGCGTACGGTCTTTCCGCTCGCAAATTACACCATGTAAATAGCGAATCTGCCATGGTGCAGGCAGAACTGGAATTTAAAGGATATGGGAGGTGATTGGCTTATTGCACATTATGCCCAAAACACACCAATTAATCATTAAAGGTCCCGTTCTTCGTGATTCCATCTTTCAAACTTTAGTTAGTGTGTAATGTTGCTGTTGGAGCATAAATAATACCTGTAAAATTATAAAGCTCAAAGTTCAATGCCAAGCGAGAGATTTTATTTAACAGAAGTTCCCTTTCAAAGCCTACAGCTAACGGCGGGTTTGGACTACACCCCTGCACTTCCTGCTGTAATGACGTCACTAGAACCGTTTGTTGACTAACCCTCCGCCCACAAGAACATGCAAAATAGGGGGCGTGGTGGTGTTGCTCTCCCACGTGGAGAAGAGCGCGCATTCAGCGCTTGCATCTCCCCGTTATGGTAAGAGGCGGGACCTTTCCGGGCAAAGTGCGCTAAGCTGCTGTCCAATCACAACACGGGAAGCGCTGGCCCAATCAGAACTCGTTACGTGTTTCTGAAGGAGGGACTTCATAGAAGAAGGAAATCATCAGGCCCTTTTTAGGACAGAGGAAACAGCGCTGTACAGATAAGTAAATTGTGTGAAAAATACTGTTTTTTTACACGCAAAACATGAACTCATGTTATATTGCACACTGTAAACATAATCAAAGCTTCGAAAACATGCAAAGAACGGGACCTTTCATTCTTTTCCCGCCAAACACAGAATTTTCCGTTATTTATGTGAGAACGCTTCCAGGCCAAAAACAGAATTTTCTGGGTTCAGCACTGAATCTCCTGATCAAAACACACGCGGGTAAAACGCAGTAAAACAAGCGACCGCATGTAATCATGTGCATATGAAAAATAACGTGATCATCATCATTAAACATCATATAAATCAAAACTGCCTAATGTTAGTTAATGAGATGTGGGCCCAGAACGGCCTACAGGACTGTGAAAGCATTAGGGATACTCGATCTACTCCATCTGTGTTTGATCATCGCTCTGAATCTGATCTGGAAACAGTCTTTCACAAAAATGTGATTTTCTCAGCTTTTTGTTCAAAATGTAGCTTTTTTTATTTATTAAACTTACCCAGAATCAAGTGTTGATAAAAAAGGAATGCAAGAAGATAGAATAAAAAAAAATCATTTTTTTTTTAAATAAGAGGGTAAGCTCTTTCTTTTGATATATTGCATACTCAGATATTCATAAAACTAAATATTCTATGGTATATTCATTTTATGTGAAATGGTCAAACAACTTTTTTTTGTTCGAAAACGCAATTTTTTTGTGTGTTCGAGATTTACAAAAATTATATAATGAGAATGTACAACATGAGTCCATTTTCCAAACTGTGTATTTGTCTTACCCAGTTTATAAGCAGATTATATTATAAGCACAGTCCCTGCGTGACTCGCCATAGACATAAAGAGAGAGAAGTAGCCCTGCTCTGGCTGCAATGTTTTTCTGCATGCATTTCTGTTTATGAGCCTAACTGCTAGAGACCAAAAAGTTACAGAGCTTTAAACTAGCAAAATGGATTAAAATAGGGCCCTCAGAGTTTGGGGTCAGTAAGTTATTTTGAATATTAGTAACAAATTTGTAAATAATTAAATATGTGAATATTTTTATTTAGCATGTGTAGCATGGCGGCTCGATTGTAACGACTACGCCACCCCGTTTTAATGGGGAAAACCTATTAAATAAAGCACGCAAGTGCGTTCCACCAAGAGAGGCGAGAGGCATGGGTTCCGTACAAAATATAATTTATTTATTTCTAAGAAAGTTGGCCAGCAATTATTTAAAACTAGAAGGACAAGTGTCATGGACTGAAAGTAAGGAAACAGAGGAAATTAAATCACAATAAAACTTGACAGGCTGGGGCTTCCTCTGGAGAGCAGGCTCGTGTAACCGCAACAGGCATACAATGGAAACCACGCCAATCAGAGTCACACCCACCAAGTTCACTGTAAAGACACAAAACTAGTGACACTGCAATAAAGGACACAGCAAGAATGACACCCTTTAGTGATGTAAAGCCTGTAATGCCCTAAAGAACCTGCCCGCTCCAGGAAGCCCACAGCTCCTAAAGAAGAAAATACAAAAGTAAAATGAATAAATTATACAATTGTAAAGAAAACAATCAAGTTACAAAATCAAATGACCAAAAGAAAGGAAGCAACGGGTTACAATACACTCAGAATAAACCAAGTATAAATACAGACAGCTCACATTAAAGAAAGAAAACTAATGTACCAAACCGTTGCAGTTAAACTCAGAATAACTCATACAAACAAATCTACAAAGAAAAACAAGAATATTAACACTAAACAAATATATAAAACATCCAGCCCACTTAATGGTAAGTATGCTTGACACAGATGTACCCGGACGCCAAAAGCAGCAGCGTGGCTCAGAGCCAAAGGTGAAGAAAAAGACTGTTGAGGGGAAACATCAAGAAACCTGCTCAACGTCCACAAACAGACCTTGGACACAAAACAGAAACGTTAAAAACAATTAAAAGATCATGCATTGGTTTACCAATCCCATGAAGCAATGATTTTATCCAGCAGTTCACCTACTCAATGATCCAGTGAAGTAATACTTTGACGGCATTTACAAGTCACTCAATATCCTTATTAAACAGCAACAGCTGGCACTCCAATCAGGGTTACGTTAAGCAGCAATGCCATACCAATGGGAGCCCTGAAGGCACACCGCACTGAAACAAATGGCTATAACTGAAGTCAATGAAGCCAGACTTCCCACAACGTCCCAAACACAGCTTTAAACTTACCTGGAAGTAAGCAGGACATCGCACACTCAAATTTACAATTACTCATCACCCTAAACAAATGAAAATTGCAAATGTCACTGGAAAGCACTAGACTCAAACAGGTAAACTGCAAAGCCAAAACCACATACCTCCATAGTCTGTGACAACACAAAAGGGGCGGGGTTGACCATGATGCACTCCAGGAGGCATGGACCACAAGTTTATATATGCACACTAAAAAACGTTGGGTTATTTTTTTAACCCAACCGTTGGGTTACACATATTGGGTCAATATGTTGGGTTATTTTGCAAAATGTTGGGTTATTTTAACATCGTTGGGTTATTTTTAGTAATAACCCGGCCGTTGGGTTAAATACGGTTTCCCCAGTGACGGTTCAAATTTTAACGGCAAACCGTCCAGTTACTGCCAACAGAAGACGCTGCTGCAGCCTGATTATGAAATGAAAGGTAAGACATGCCATTTTTTTATGAATATAACTCTTATAACATTATGTATTGTGTACTGAAACGTTGAATATAGTCGAAAACGGAATTTTATTAAAAAAAATCACTTTAATGCTCTCTGGAAAAATGAGATAGATTGGAAATAAACCATAGCTATCCCAGTTAGCTCGCTAGCAGTAATAAAGTAAAAACATTATTCTAGTGTACCTATTTAGAAACTTAATACGGCGATAAAGAAAGTAAGTAACTTATGCGTAGTCTGAAATCACTATCTAATGCCGCGCGGAGCATTATCAGCTCGGCCCGTGCAGCGCGAGCTCAGACCCGGTCACACGACACCACAGCAGCGCTGTGAGATCCAGGGAGAAGCGTTTGAATTCGCCGAAATATCCAACAGTATAAGTTACTACTCTGAATATCTGTTGTGAGATGAGTGCAGATATTCACAACAGCATTGACGCAGAAAACTGAAATATTGTGCTAACAATTTTAACGTTAGTTCACAACAGTTAGAATGTTTTCCAACCCACAAATTACCTAGTTTAACCGTAGTAAGTTAACACAAACTGCAACTATGATAATTTGGCAGAAATGTGGTAGGCCTATATTCATAATGAATGTTGTCATATGAATATATATCATGCATGTTACTATTAAACGTATTACAGGAGTAGCTAAATCATACAACTAAAGTACGTTTTCGAATGAAGCTATGACAGTTTTTGCCTTTATTTTAAATATGTTGTACTAAATGTGTTATATACCTGTGTTGTAGACCAATGGATTCATTTGTGAAGCAAAGACTAGAACAGTTGAACCTCTGCCATTTAATTAAAGGTGAGTACGATATTGAAACAAGTTGTACACAATTATTTTTTAAGACTAGTATACTTTTCTGGTTATTTTTTTTCCCCCTGCTTCATTCTAATGCAGAAGAAGGATTGGATCTCAGTGGTTCTCGACTCCTGGTCCTGGAGTATCACCAATAGTACACAAGTTCGACGTCTTCCTTATCCGACGCACATTTCCGCGTTTGGAGTCTCTACTAACAAGCTGGTAAGTTGAATAACATTAGATAGGCCAATGTGCAGTGCAGGGGCTACTACAGAACCAGGTTGTTTGGGAAACAATCAGTTTATTATTATTTTTTTTCAGCTGTTTTCTCTCATTTTCATACAGTATGTTTTAATTTCAATAAGTTGTTTTGGTTGTGTCTAGCTGCATATGAAATCAGGTCCACATATTTGGTATATGTGAAAACTGTTTTTTTTTCTGTAAACTTGTCTTTCAAAGATGATCATGGAGAAATTGCCTTTAAAACCCTTCCTGCCTTCCTGCCATCATCGCCATACCTCACAAATGGACAAAATGGTGTGTCCAACATATGCTGAAATGAAGAGAAGCTTAATTACATTCACCAATCAGCCTGTAAGTAAAAGCAACACTATCAAATTAGCTTTGATAAAGTGCACTGCTCATATGCATCCATTTATTATTTCCTTTAGTGATTTTGCTTGTTAATAGATTACCCAATAGTTCACCCAAAAAATATCCCATAATGTACTCACCCTCAAGTCATCCTAGGTGTATATGACATTCTTCTTTCAGACGAACACAATCAGTTATTAATAAATGTCCTGACTAATCCAAGCATTATAATGGTCAAAATTTGAAGCCCAAAAAGTGCATCCATCCATTATGAAAGTAATCCATAAGGCTCCATGAGGTTAATAAGGGCCTTCTGAGGTGAATCGATGGGTTTTTGTAGAAAAAATATCCATATTTAAAACTTTATAGACTAAAATAACAAATTTTCGACAGACAGCCTTCCTTATTCAACTTACAAAGAAACTGTAACGCCTCTCGCAATTCAAAACGGTTACGCTACGTCCAACTTAATCGTCTCGGCATTTACGCTTTTTTACACTACGTCCGACGTTATTCTCACACGAGTTACGCTTTTTTCAGAAGTTGAATACTTAAGGCGGTCCACTGGAAGCTAGATATTTTACTTTATAACGTGGTAAATATGGATATTTTTCTTACACAATCCCATCAATTCACTTCAATGGGTTCTTATTAATCTCCGGAGCCGTGTGAAGCACTTTTATAATGGATGGATGCATTTTTGGGCTTCAAATTATGGGCTTCCATTATAAAGCTTGGAAGAGCCAGGATATTTATTAATATAACTCAGATTGTATTTGTCTGAAAGAAGAATGTCATACACACCTAGGTTGGCTTGAGGGAGAGTAAATCATGGAGTCATTTTATTTTTGGGTAAACTATCTCATGAATTACCCTCGTGTCGTTGTAAGACTTTCGTTGTTCTTTGAAACACAAATGTTAAAGAACTCTGCGAGGTTTCTGTCCCTCCATTGACAACCTACGCAACTACCACTTTAAGACCCAGGACAGACAGCATTAAAGTAATCCATGGGATTCAAGTGGTCTAACCTCAGTTTTACAAAGCGACACGAGTGCTTTTTGCAACAACAACACAAAAAAAAACATAACACAACAACATTTGCTCTCTTTTCAACACAACACGCATGCGTCAAGGGGCTCTCGTGAACTTGTGTTGAGATTAATGTTTTGTAAATAAAGTGGTAAATTATGGTTAAGGGATAGAATATACGCTTGTCACTTCATAAAACTGAGGTTGAATTACTGGAGTCACATGGATTACATTAATATCTTTACTGCCTTTCTTGGCCTTTCTGTGTTCCGAAGATGAACCAAAGTCTTACAGTTTGAAACAGCATGAGGATTAGTATGTTGATTGGTGAAAAATGAACAGCAGATGTAATGACTAATTAGTGACAATTTGTTTAATTCAGTACAACACTGCTTCATTGTAACTTTTACGTAATTTAACATTGCTGATGTTGTCACAGTGCAAGCAATCTGAACTTTTTTTTATTCTTTTAAGGTTGGAACTAACATGGAGCATTAGCTGAACAATGAGACAAGCCAGGATCCACATGACGATGCCTGGTGACAAAGAGACCTCGCTGATTTTAATTTTCATTGTGGAGGCAGTTGAACAGAAGACCTTATTTCAAGCACTGGCTGTATGTTTCAGATTTTTTATTTATTTATGACATGAACTATCCAAAGACCTCTGCCCCATTTGGGAGATTTTGTAGCATGCAAACTTGAATATATATTTTGCTGCCTCATTAAAAACTTTAATTATCATAATTTGTATTTGTTTTGCTACTTAAGGTATGTTTACAACACATCAAGGCATACAGTGTACAATGTAGATTTTTTAATAAAGTTGTTTATTTCTGGAAGAATTTAATATTATGAATTTGTGTATTCTGTCCATATTTGTATAGGTTTTTAATTTAATATTTGTTGTGTTCATTTTTAATTTTTGTTTTGTATGTACACCTTTTATGTATGTTTACCTTATGTACATTTTTGTGTATTATGTGTGCTGTGTATTTTGAATTTAATATTTACACATTTATGTATATTTACAATAAATATTTACTCCCCAATATTTAGTTTGAAATTTAAAATATATATTTTAAAGCACATGTATTGTTTTATACAAATAAAAAAATCTGTATTTGAAAACAATGGGCATTTTATTTATTAAAATAATGGCTTGAATAAAAATAAATATTTAACTCAACTGTTGGGTTACTTTTAACCCAACTGTTTTTTAACCCAATGCATTGGGTTAAAATAACCCAACGTTGGGAAGGTGCTATACCAACCCACAGTTGGGTTACGTGTTGGGTTATTTTTAACCCAACATTTTTAAGTGAGTGCCCATGGGGCAATAACTGATTGGCCACATCTTAACTGATAGTGACGCATTAACCAGTCACCTGATCTCACTACACATGGATACATTAAATTGATCCAAAGCATTGTTTTCAATGTAAAAAAAAAAAAGAGGTAATCTGTAATTATATGTGTATATATGTCCCCTATTACAGATGAACTCTTTTGAACGTGAAAAAAATCCACAAAATGAGGTCTGTCCTAAAACTCTAGAGATGCATGGGATTAGCTACTAGGATCTTTTTCTTAGCATGAAGAATAACAAGTACGATATTAAAGAGGTTTGTGAATTTTCTTTTATCTTTTGGACTTGTTGTAAAAGTAAACATATGTAAATTTATACATTTAAATCTAAATCTAAATTGGGTTACAAGTTCACAAGTTTAATTCAACTCAAGACTAATAGAATTGTAAGTAGCTGCAGATCTATTTTTGCTCATTTTGTATCCTTGTGTCTTATATAAGATCTTCTGAACAGCAGGTACAGTCTGACTCTTTGAAGATATTAGTTAGTCGCAGAGAAAATGCTCCTCCTGAAAACATATGCCTCATGTGCATTTCATTTACATTTCAAAAACTTCCAGTTGCTTCAACAACTGTGGAAACATCACCATTAGAACCAATTATTCCGGATAAACAAATACGAAGTCTTGGCAAATACACTGCAATCACTTTAAATGTGCCCTAATTAGGTTAGCGCTGGAGCTTCACGCATTACTGACGAATAGCCGCTCTTGGCCAAAATATGAAAAGGAAGGGAAAAAAATGATGATGATGATGATGATGATGATGACAACCCTTTTTAGTGTGCAAAAAGCATAATGTGAGCACTTGAACCTTATCTAAAATGATGGCTCCCTAATATCCTACTAGTTGCTAAAGTGTTACACGCAACTTGCAGGAAATCTGTGTAATTCTGACAGAAAACAGTGTCCTGTTTCACCTCAAATCGTCTTTCCAAATTTAATCCGGCCAGAGCTTATGACAGTTTAGCAAGTAACTAATGGCTGATCCCACAATGCATTCAGCCACCTGTCATATCTCAAGAGAGACAGGTAAACACAGACAGCGACAGTGACAAGTCCTGCAACCGGCGGCAGATTTGAGGGAAGGAGATGATTGTCTGAATCATGACGAATCGGGTCTCCATCAACTATCAGTTAATTATACTAATGATAGTACATACAAACTATATTAAATAGCTTACTATATAGTGCATAAAAACACACATTTAACGTTTCTTTCACTTGATAAACTGTTAGTTAATTAATAAATAATAACAATAGCCTATTAACTGAATAAATTAACATAATTACATTCTTTTTATAACTGAAGTTTTTGGACATTAAACAGTTAGGGCCCTATTTTAATGATCTGAGCACATGGTCTGAAGCACATGGCGCAGGTGCATGGTCTGTGCGCCAGGTGCTCAGTCCAAATGAGTCTCTTAATGAGTTAGGAGTGTGTTTTGGGCGTAACATGCAATAAACCAATCAGAGTTTCATCTCCCATTCCCTTTAAAAGCCAGTTTGCAAGCAGAAAGACAGAACGCTTTATATATATATTTAGAAATGTTTGTGTGCTGCTGCGCGTCCCTGTGTGTGTAATAAGCAGAGTGTATGCACAATGTGCACCTGCATAGGTGCATATTACAAACTCGCCCTTTAAATAACACAAAAATACTGCCAGGTGTGTTCAGGCACATTGCTATTTTGAGGAACCAAAAACGACCATTGCCCAACAAAGCCTGATCTAAATTCAATAATGCAGTCGTTTTCAGTTCCTCAAAATAGCAACACGCCTGGTTTTCAGACCAGCTCATGAGCAAACAGATGGGCACGAGTGCATTTGCTATTTAAACAACATAGCGCTGGACATGAAAATGATTACTGCGTCTGGCTAAAACTAGCGAAAAACATTTGCATTGTGCCTGCACCGGGTCTATGATGGGGCCCTTAATTTAACACGTAATTATCATCATTGAAGATGATTTTGAATACATGGAGGGTAAGTGCAAATGTGTGTATAAAATATACATAGACTGACATTTCTGGTCATTATAGCGTAGTTCAAACAGCATTTATTATAACAGGATTTTGAAGGAACTGTAAGGTTCTAAAGAGAGTGCCATTAAAAGTAATTTGAACCAATGGCATCGCTTCGGGTCCTAATGGAGACCTGATCTGTGTTTGCGCTTTGGATGGGAGGATTGTAATTCCATTTACAATGTGTTTTTACAGCAGCTAGCAATGTAGCCAATCACAGACATGTTTTAAAAAAAATTAGTGACAGCTTTTTAGCGATTATAAAGGGAGTACTCTTTGCGCACTGTCTAGGGCTAGGCAATATAATAATTATTATACCATGGTCTGTCTGAATACTGGATTATGATTTGCTGTAAGGTGTACAATAAAACTGTTTAACACACAGGTAGTTCCAAGTCAGCAGAATCCCCTTTCTACATTAATGCGCTGTTTTCACTGAAGCACACACACAAACATTCAGGAGCACAGACCTGTTATTAATGCTGTCACCCTGACTTTCAGTAACAAAACAGATTTGCTACTGAATCGCTCTATTATATTTCTCAGCAACGAGGGGGTTACATCATTATTTTAAGGTTTAATGCACAGCTAGCCGTGGATTATCTCTTACATATATGGATGACTATTTTGTTTATTGTCAATTTGTTTTGCTTCCTTTTATTGGATGATTGTAGGGCTGTGAAATATATCGAAATATTGCAAATGTGCATATCGCAATATGCATATCGCAACGGCACGCATTATCTGAATGATTTTAGGCTACTTCAACATTGTAAATATACACACACAGTTATGTCAAAACGTCTGTCTTGATGAGTATTCATATAAATCGTATCATATATTATTCATATAATATATATACCCAGTCGATTTTGCTTTAAGTGAACGATATCAGTTCGGGAAAGAAGTCGAATGCGTGTCAATAAGATCCGTGCTTTAGCTCTTAAAGTGACAGTAAACCTGCCGCTGTCAATCAAACAACAAAAGAACACAAGAAAATCACTGAATAACCTTTTTGACTTTATTAAATGTATATTAAAACATATGTTAGCTACTGTTTTTAGTTCTTATTTTTAATAACAAATATAAATTTAAATAACAAAAATAATCATCCACCCCTAGATCAGGTGTTTTTGTTTGTCTGGATGTTTTTGATGTTCAGTTGATATAACTATACATTATCAAGTCAAACAAAGAGTTTTTGGTATTTAAATATTGGCATTACATTTTTTGTTTGCGGCTGGTCACTTTCAGAAGTTGTAGCGATGCTTTCTTTACCCAGAAAGAATATGAAACATATAAATGGTATCATTCTCAGTTTTTAAATATTTTTTTAAAGCTACACTGTGTAACTTTTTTAGTTTATTCTTAGCTAAAAAAAACTTAGTTCTTTCAAAAATATATGTGCTGATTAATGTATATTTACTTCTTTCAAGTAATAAAGTATTCTCGTAAGTTTATAATATGCCATTGAAAACACATACGGGTGAGGGGTTCGAATGCCGGTCGCCATGTTGCCCCTCCATCTTGACAGTACATTAGCCAAAGAGGGACATACCCGTAAATTCAAGCTTCGCCTTTCACGTTTTAACACTCGATGGCACCGTGTCGAATGTGAAGAGGGGGATTGCCATGTTAATCTTGGACTAAATAGGCCACCGTAGGAGTTAAAACAAAATCAGAATTGAGAGGAACAGAAACTATTATTCACTGGATGGTCATATACCATTTCACAGCTAGATGGGGGAAAATATCACACAGTGTAGCTTTAATATAATTGAAATAGATTTTACACACTAATACCAATCGCATTATTTAACAGGATATTGCATATCACGTTTTTTTTTTCAATATCGCACAGCCCTAGAATATTTGTGTACTGAGTTCAATAATAAGTCAGGTGTGATAGATCATGTAGATATAAATTGTATTTTGCTGTGAACTTGTTGCTTGCCTGACGAAGACCTTTGGGTCGATACGTTGCAAATTTAGTAAATGTTTTGGAAGCAGCAGTGGCAGTGTGCCAATGTTTGTATATTCTTTAGTGAAGCGCTTTATTTGACCGTGAGCATGTTACTACTTTAGGTTCTTGAAACTATGTCACGGAAATATATAACACCCCACACCCCCCTGCCGGCCCTCCTGAGAAACATAAATGCCCCCCCAATTCGCTTGTCCTGGCGCCGGGCCTGGTCTGAAGAAAACAAGCCAATCAGAAGAGCGCACATGGATAAATAAGACACACAGAGAAGGGCAGTTTCTAAGAAGCTGTTGGCATCTTTGCGTAATTGCAAAATTGCAGCGTTCGAGCCCCCGTGTTAATCGGGTTATGGCGGACATAAGCGTGATGATTCATCCCCTGGATGATACTCTATATATATCGGCTAGATTGTAAAACCGATTAAGTCCAGCCTCGCTCAAACGGCCTAAACATGGGGCTGCATCTTATCCGTCTCAGATGGTTTTGCATTAACATTTGCGCAAACACGTAGCGCCGAGGCAAGGGATACAACCTTGATGGGATCAGCAAGGTCACGGTGAACAATTATGGGCTGCCTCATTACTTTCCTATGCGCTCTTTGGTTCCCATGGAAACCCTTATGAGGTGACAGATGAGTGGAGCTGGAGTCGGCCTCCCACGCGCCATCACGTCGAGCGTTCCCCTTGAAGACTCCACTCGCTGATAATAGTACGCCTAGGGACCGAGACGCATTGTTTAAAATAAAACAGCCATTAGGAGTGGGATGTTCGAGTGAGATATTGTTGTACACAAATAGGCCATTTTGCCATAACTGGGACACAGTTACAGAATAACAACAAGACCTAGATATGATGCTTTTTTTGTTGTTGCAATAAAGAACACCTTTTTTTTGCCTGTTGCAAGGCTATAAATTTAGAGCCAGATTTGACATAATCTGTGGGTAATTAAAACAGCATTATTGCATTTTATTCATAGATGGTTTGCAGTTATGTTTAGGAATAATGTCTTTAGTCATGTTGCTGTGGCTTTAACATGAACAGCAACAACATTTAGATGTTGTCTCGTATTGATTAATATGTCAGTATGACATGAAATATATTTATCTTTATAATGTGAAATGTCAACAAACCAGTTTTTATGATAAATTCCAGGAGATTGTTAACAGCCCTCCCTTACAAAAAAGTGCCATGGAATGACCATTTATTTAACAAGGTACTATGATAATGCAATGTTTTCAAATATATAGCATGGATATACTGTATTTGTTTGGACATGTAATACCATGGTATTTTTGGATGGATCCTGAAGTGTAAATAAAGGTACTGTGGCAAAACCATGGTACTTTAATATATGCTGAAATACTGGAATTCATGTACCATGGCATTTACATGGTTCTTCAAGGTAAAATGCCATACAATGGTAACTTTTGTAAGTTAATTGTATAATAATATGGTAATCATTCAGAAACATAGTATAGATATATCAAAACACCATGTTCTCAACTACCATAATTATGCTTTCCATGTTAATACCATGGTATTTTTGAAGAAGGGGTTAAAATAGCTTGGAGCATCATGTAAATATCATTATAAACGGTGTATCACATCACTTTTTATATACCATGGTATTTAACAGTACTTATAAGAACACCATGACATTCTTGTATAATGAGTACGTTATCAAAGTACCGCAGTGAAATTAACTATCACGCCATTTAAAGTATGTTTACCATGCTAATACCATGGTATTATTTAAGAAGCTGTTTAAGTTTGTTTGGAGTAACATGCTTATAAAAATTCATCTGTGGCAGTACAGTGGTACAGTTAAACTGTATTCCAAAGTACTTTTAAGAATAAAATAGTATAGCAGCAAGTTTTTCTCATATTCATGTACATAGATAGCTTGGCAATGCTTCAGAAATATGGTATCCAAATATCACGGTATCAGAATCCAATATACCATACCACCCCCATGGTGTATTTTAGCAGAAACAATGCTTACCATTGTAAAGTTTTGCAAGGGCAGAGCAGTCTGGAGTCGGTCACCTGGGCCGTTTCAATCTTTTTCCTTTATGGCATTTTGATTTTGAATGGCACCATTCATTACAACGCTACCAACAACACACGGTGAAAAATATTTCAGCCAGAGCTGTCTGTGGGACCCTGGACTTCCATAAAACCTGTCCAGACAGCTGTGAAGAAACTGACACTTGAAGAGAAGAGATGAAACGCCTCATGAATAAAGGTGAGGAGTGAGTTAGTTATTCAGCAGCGTTTGAGTGATGCCAAAGGCTACAGAAAGAGGTGAGAGGAGCAGGTTGAATGCAGCCAGGTTGAGGAAAGGTCCCCTCAAGCGAAACGCTGCGTGTCGACGCGGTAACTGACGTGACAAAACTAGAACGCTCGCATTATAATTGACTTGCTCCTCAAGCGCGTGACACGATGATTATCAACAGCGACTAGGGTCGTTGATTATTTTTTTAATACAGGTATATTAATACATTTACACATTGGCTTGCCGCCAACATAATTGTATTTTCGCTCATTAAAATTCAACTCTGAATAACTCTAATCCCTGGTTGGTTAATCTGTAAGTACAGTTATAGTTTGAAAACTTAACACTGGCTGTGTGATATGGAAAACAAAAATAGTTGTTTAATATTTAATACTACCAATATTTCTACTGCTATTTTGATTTTAAAAACACATTTGTTTTTATCTTTTTTTGGTCTCTATTTCTGAGTGCAACAGCCACATCTCAACATTCAATCAGCAAATTAGGCTTAGAACCAAATTTCTGACATTTTTCTTATCCAGTAATCAGTTAAACTCAGATATAGGGGTATGGGGGTAGTAGTGAAAAAGCTTTTCACTACTAGCTCCCATAGTGAATGATTGCCGAAAATTATAGGCCTACAGGATACAGGCCTAGATATTTTTGTATTGAACATTTCTGGAGCAACAGATTTTGTGTTAAAAAAACATAAAAGTGGTTTATTTTGTTTAAAAATCTTATAAAATGTATGAGTTTGCAAATACTTTATAGCTAAAATAATGTTTTAAATAATTTGTAAAAGTTACTTGTTCAAAACTATCACTTTAGCAAAGTCTGTACTATGTTTCATTTTAAAAACACAGAAACAAAATTCTGAAAATAATGATTCAAAGATTCTGAAATAATTGAGGGCGATCCCATGATAATTGAAGATTTACAGTAGTAACAATAAATATTTTATTATATTATAAGATAAATATCATATATTTAAATTAGTGCTGTCAAATCGATTAATTATGATTAATCGCATCCCAAATAAAAGTGTGTATACTGTGTATGACTATTAATAATAATAATAATAATAATAATAATAATAATAATAATAATAATAATTTGTTACATTTATATAGCACTTTTCTCTGTACTCAATGCGCTTTAAATATGTAAAGGGGGAATTATGTATATATATATATATATATATATATATATATATATATATATATATATATTTAAATATACAAACAAGACTGTTTTTATTAACATTTTATTTAACATTTTGTTTTTATACAGCCATTTTTCGCCAGAATGCCCACCACACATCAGCTGATTGGTGGAGAGACCGAGTGATGAAGCCATTATATATATATATATATATATATATATATATATATATATATATATATATATATATATATATATATATATATATATATATATATATATATATATATGGGGATGATTAGGAGGCCATGGACAGGGGCCAATGGGCAAATTTGGCCAAGATGCCGGGGTTATGCCCCTACTCTTTATTGAAGGACATCCTGGGATTTTTAATGACCACAGAGAGTCAGGACCTCGGTTTAACGTCTCATCTGATGGACGGTGCTCTCTGACAGTATAGTGTCCCCATCACTTTACTGGGGTGTTAGGACCCACACAGACCACAGGGTGAGCGCCCCCTGCTGGCCTCACTAACACCTTTACCAGCAGCTACCTGGTTTTCCCAGTTGGTCTCCCATCCAGGTATTGACCAGGCTCCGCCCTGCTTAGCTTCAGTGGGAAACCAGTCTTGGGGTAAAGGGTGATATGGCTGCTGGCATTCTGAGATTCTTCTTTCAGACGAAACAACAGTTCACTGCGATTATAAAACTTGGAAGAACCAGGACTTTTAAAATATATCTCTGATTGAATTCGCCTGAAAGAAGAATGTCGTTTACACCTATATTTTCATTTTTGTGTGAACTATCCCTTTATATCTACAGCATACGTTTTCAAAGGTGCCTTTTACCCCAGTGTGCTTTTAGCCCTGTTGTACCCTAGCACAATACGCAAGAATATATTTGCCACTATTTCCGTTTTATCGCTAATAAAGTCCTCAGAGGTAGTTTTCACTAATCAATATTAACCAGGATGCAAGATGGCGGCAGTTGCGTTTGAAAAAAAGCGACTCATTGGTCATCTGGTTTCAGATATCCATATGAGCGGTCTGACTACAGCATTTGGATGATGAGACATCGTTGGGTCATGTTGAGCATTTTTGCTTACAGTGTGGACAGATAAATGACAATGTCATCAATACTCAACAATTTATTTATTTAAATTTCCAATTTTTATAACATCTAATTGCACTGCTCTTTTGGACTATACACATACACGCACAAAAAAAAGGAAACATATTAGTATTCAATGTCAGAAGTCCAACACAAATCACTATTACCAATTTTTTTTTGGCACCAAGGGAATAGGTTTTTTGAATTCGAAAAAGTACCTTGGTCTGAATACCATGGTCTGTGACTGTGAATATATATTAAATATGCAATGGCAATAAATCATTATGTTTATAGGGACTGTCAGACCCTCTGAAAAGTGCATGTTCCCGAGGAACTGGCTGTACCATCGTTTTGAGATGAAAAATAAAATATTATTTAATAAATAAAAAAATAGACCTTTGCATAAGACCTGACTATTGGCTGTTCTGAAAGGCTACAAGGATTATCTGGCTTAGAAAATTAATCAAACACCTTGGGTTATTATTTATTCATATGAGAACCAGGCCAGTCAATATTGTAATAAAACACATCTTCATACAACTATTGTCGGTCTTCCACTGGGATCTCCCATCCTGCTGTTCATCTCGTATCTGGCAGTGGTTCCATTCTGACCTGAAGCCAAGCGCTTTCTTTGAGATAGAATAGCTGGAATTGGACATTCAAACCCCGGAGAAGGAGCGTGATGCTACCATTAGTCAAAAGGTGGCACTGTTTCACTGCTCACTTCATACCCATATTTCAGCTCACGAAGATGCTTTGGAAAACTGTCTTGAGATAACAGAAAATGAGACAGATCTCTCGTTTGAAGGCATGCCAAACAAAGGAATCTTGTACTAAGCATGACATTAGCTCGCCACTTTTAAATCACAGAGAGGAACAATAGATTGTTACACAATAAAGCCCAAAGTTTCACACTGAGTTAAATGTACCAAATGACATAATTAGCACACTGATTAAACTCATTTGTGGTGAGGGCTGATGGGCTGGGGCGGCTGAATCTTGATGCTCAGATAAGTGTTTCTATTTGGATGAAACCAGCTTGATTACAAACTAAAATGTAACTGAGCGTTTGGCTGCCATCTGAGTACATGAGCCACTGATTTAAGGATGTTATGGGTGGGTTAGATCTTGCACTGCTGTATAACATTTGCATATTACACAATATATAGAACACTGCAACAAAGACTTGGCAATCTTTTTAAGGCAAAACATGCCTCAGAGAAAACAGAAATTGAACAGTTTAAACAGTCTTGTTTAAAGTTCGAAAGAAATTGTTATATCCAGAACACTTGTTCTTAACTGGTTTGCTTGCAGATAAAACACAAATTGCAAGATCTTTGCAAAAGATTCCATTTACAAAACATTATATAAGTTGAGAACTTCAATATTGGATCATATTGCTTTGAACTAGCCTGAAAAGCCAGACCCACATCAAGTTGTTTGGTCTGGAAACTCACCATTGACGGCTCAATCTGAGGGGCGGATAAACGGCTGTCTTTCAAACTCCCTCTGCACGCGATAGGATAACGCTACACCAACCGGAGCAACGAAGGTGAAGCAGAGCTAGTTGATAGATTAAACATTCGCTGTATCCGGTCGGCAAAACTCTGAACACATCTTCCCTTTTTAAGAATGACTTCAGTGCCGTTCTTTGTTCTTTTTTTCAGAGAAAAGCTTAACTCCAAGTCTTCCAGAGTCGCGGTCAGAGCTGATTCAAAAGACCGCCGTTCGCCAGTTTCTGTGTTTACTAGAAGCACGCAAACGCAACTCGGCCATCGTCATTATGGCCCCGCCCACCGACTCTGTACACGATGTGATTGGTCCGGCAAGAGTTCGACGTTTACAGCTCAGAAGTGTATTGAAAGTTGCTAGACGACACTTGCGGGCAGATTAAATTTGCTGCCGCTAGGGTGCGTCTAGATTTCTAGGCTAGTTCTTTATTCTTTTCTCAGAGAAAAGCTTAACTCCAAGTCTTCCAGAGTCGCGGTCAAAGCCGATTCAAAAGACCGCCGTTCGCCAGTTTCTGTGTTTACTAGAAGCACGCAAACGAGGTGCGTCTAGATTTCAAGGCTATCATTGAACAGCATTTCCAACCCATTTTACTTCTGTGACATGACGTTCAATGACACCATACTGTAGATCGATTTTATTAATTGGAAGTAGATTGGACTGTTAAATTTAGGCGTTCAAATTATAAACAGACCTGAATGTGAGACTGTTCCAGAATAATGTGTACAATTCATAAGTGCGCAATAAGACCATAAATGTATATTAAGATGTAAAGTACATTTTTATTTCATGTTAATGTTTATTTCATAAACAGTAGATGGAACAAAATCTCTAAAAATATAAACATAACTAATTCAACAAACACAAGCATTGCCTTTCCATCCCACTAATGCACATCTTCCAGTTCTTTCCAAGGACTTTGTTTTGAAAATGTCCGTTTTATTTTATTTCAAAGCCCTTATTGCTGTTGTGTTCTTTGATGATAACAGATGTCCATCCCATAGGTGATCTAACCCTTTATCTGAAGTGCATTTCTGTAATATACACAAGCAAACAGTGACTTTTGTTTACTGTTTGCTCTCTCTCTTCACTTTTGGATGCTGTAGCGTTACTCTGCTAAGCCGTGCAGAGCTTTATTGCTGGCGTCTGTCAATAGGGAGAGATTTGTTTTTAATAAAGCACCCAAACAAGCTTTTGAACAGCTAACTTTGCTTCTGCATGGAGGGCATCAAACGATGAGGTAAAACAAAACTATGCAGCTACGGTGACAAGCTGACTAGCAGGACGTAGTTCCATCCAAGAAAACATTCTTTGTTTGAGATGGTTTTTGGATTGGGCAATGTTCTTCTCAGAATATCTGCCAGTACAAATGTACAAAAGTTCAGAATGGAATACTAGCAAAGGTGCAGGAATACACAAAGAAGATGAAGATTCAAAATACAGTTTAATAATAATAATCCATAGATTAATCCAATTGGGAGCATAAACACACTAAATGCAAACGAGACCAGACAAACACTGAGTGAAGGTGAGGAACTTAAATACACATGGTGATGAACTAAATGACAAACAGCTGTGAAGATGATTAGTGTCCATGGGAACAGATGAGTGGCGGGAAACAAAGACAATGAAGCATGTGACTGATGAAAAAAAAACTCAAAGTCTATGAGGTTGAAACTAAAGATGAATGAGTCCAGATAACCGTGACAGAACGCCCCCTCCCAGTCGGCACGATGTGAAGACACATGGAAGAGACACAGGCAACACATTCTCACACCCAACTCGTCACATATGGACGCTTGACCAGGACCCCTTGTCGTCACTTTTCAATGAACTGGGCGTACCTTTATCGCCAATTTTCGACGCGCTGGGTGCTCCATTCATTTCAATGAGAAACCTTTGGCGTCATGCACAGACGCACTGGGAATGGGAATATTATCGTCATGGTGAAATTTATTTTTTGATTTATTTATTGAAATTATTTATTGGTTTATAATTTTGCCATTATGACATGTTGGAGTGTGATTCTCAATTAAATCAGCAAGCATAATTTCATTTACATTTATTTTATTTACGCTATTTAGACACATTTTAACATGTAACCCAACCCCACCCCATCCCTAAACCTACCCATTTGTGTGAACATGATATAAAACACAGGATATAACATACAACTACAGCCACGAGTTATTCAAAAAAGTTAAATAATCCAAGTTTTCCGAGGCCAAACGATTGATTTGCATGAAGAAAATCCCCAAAAGCGATCAGCATCTCCATCCGCCGAAGATCATGAACAAACACATCAAATTTCAAATATTGCCGCCCGTACTTCAGATTTCATAGTGAAATTGCATTGGCTCTCCTGTGTCTTGTGACCAATTGCGTCATTACGTCAGCATTGATTGTAAAATGTCATTGGCTCTCCTGTGTCTTGTGACCGATTGCGTCATGCTCAGGAGTCTTTTGAATTATTTGAATGAGATATGAATGAGTTCGTTCACGGGGCAGCGGGATCATCATTTCAGCGATTAAAACATCAAGATCAACTCTGTTCTTCACATGAAGACATCGTATGACTTCAGAAGACTTGGAATGCAACATGAGCTAATACTTTTATACTGTTTTGGTCAGATTTTGCAATAAATACTTGTGACTGTACATTTATTTGCCTGGTATGGGTTTTATATTGTTAAGATGTGGGTAGATTTAGGGTAGGAGTTGGGTTAGTTGCTCCAAAATATAAAAGTAGCCTTTAAATATTAATAAAATCATGTCTGCTTTTACAAACGCAAAGAATTAAATGCGTCTGTGTATGACGACGCCAAAGGTTTCTCATTGAAATGAATGGAGCACCCAGCGCGTCGAAAATTAACGATAAAGGTACACCCAGTTCGTTGAAAAGTGACGACAAGGGGTCCTGGTCAAGTGTCCATATGTGACGAGTTGGGTGATGTGGGGATGGTGCGATACGGACGACGAGACCCCGGTGGCGATAATGAAGGCCCAGACTCAGAGCCATGAGACGACAGCACATTGTCTGAGGAGGAGCCAGACTGCCCGAAAATTAAGGCGTTTCTGGTGTGATGGTAGCCTGACAAGCCAGACCCACATCAAGATGTTTGGTCTGGGAACTCACCATTGACAGGGCTCAATCCGAGGGGCGGGATAAACGGTTTTCTTTCAAACTCCCTCTGCACTCCAAGGTTATTTTCGTAAACGAAAATTGAAACTAAGACTAAAACTATTGGTCAAAAAACATTTTCGTAAACTGAAATAAAATTAAAAAATCTGAATAAATAAAAAACTAAAATTAAACGAAACTAACTACTCTTACTAAAAAAACTAACTGAAATAAAGTAATAATTAGCAAAAATAAGTATTCGTTTTCGTTATTAATAAGCCCTCTTTAATGTGGTGGAAAATCTGACTGTGGCGGTTGAGTGTCTGTATATTGCGCTACTGCGCATGAAGTGATCTGAGGAGATTACCGCTGTCCTGTGACGGACGCGTGCAGATAGGCAACACATCCTTAGTCCTAAACGGCAGTTCACAAAGAATCAATGCGTCCGTGGCAGTGAAATGGGAAATAACACAAGGTAATGAGATGCACGTTGAACTTCTTTTAACTTAAGCTCACTGTTTTAGAATGCCGTTTCTTACGCGACGAGAGACGCAGGCGCAAAAGTCAGCAACTAACGTTAGTAGCAAGTACTAGCCTACTGTGCGTTTGAGATTTCATGTTTGCATAATATTGACAGGCTCAAAGGTGTTATCATAATCATTTACTACGAATAATATTATTATCTGTGTGGAGACATTTCCCCACAAAGTAGGGAATACCAGGACACACACACACTCACACGTTTGTTTCACTATATAAGTGAGGACATTGCATGGACTTCCATTGATTTTATATTAGGTTAATGATATTGTATATCCCCTAACCCAATCCCTATTCCTAAAACTACCCATCCTAAGAATGTGCAAAACAATACATTTAAATAAAAACACGTTTTGGCCGATTTATAAGGCTTTTTAACTAGTGAGGACATTTGACTGGTCCTCACTAGTTAAAAAGGCTTATAAATAATAAGTTATCATAATATTTTACTAGATAAATGAGGACATTGGTCCCCTTTACAATTATAGCACAACACACACACACACACACACACACACACACACACACACACACACACACACACACACACACACACACACACACACACACACACACACACACACACACACACACACACATGTTGGTCTATGTGGTTTACAGGGACTCTCCATAGGCGTAATGGTTTTTATACTGTACAAACCATATTTCCCATTCAGTCGGTCACTCTCGACGCCACGTCGGAGTACCGACGAATAGGAATCTCGCTAGCGAGAGCCAATCTACTTCGAGTGTAACTAAACGAGCCAATGCACATTGGCATGCAATGATTGCACCAGCTGCCCATGCCACGCAGAGCGGGTATAAATGAGGCACAGGTGCTTGCATTAAATTAGCCTTTTGCTTCGGAGCCGAGTGGTGAATGGATCGTCCTGAAATCACTCTCTACAAGCGTGTGTTAACATTATAACGAGTCAAGCTCTTCGGGTGAATCTCTCCTCGTTTGGTGTTGGAGTGACGGCATTGCAGCGGGGTCGAATTTCTCTCTTTCACTTTCGATTGAGCAAAAACAAAAGGCTGTTCTCACAGCTGGTTTGGTGCGCTGTTTTAGAGCGCTGAAAGGCCGTTTTCACGGCTGGTAAGAGACCGCCTTCTATGAGAAAGAGAGCGCGCATGACAGGCTGCACGAATTCCCTGTCTGTGTCGCCGCGACTATCCCCTGTGTGCTTCAGCACCCCAGAGAGCATTTTCCCTAAAAGAGCTACACAGGTAGAGCTTGCGTCTTTTTAAAGATGACAATTTACCTGTGTGTTTCTGGTTGCGGTTGTTCCCTGTCCTCACTGACGGCCACGAGCACTGTTTCACATGTCTGGGCTGCATGCTGAGACTGCGTTCGTGGGTGGTTCATGTTTTCAAATGGGAACATGACCACGTCGGCACGCCGGTCGCGACTCTTCTTTCTACGGGAAGCTTGAGTCCCCTTTGTTGTTGGCCAGCCGCGGCTCGTGTGTAAAAGCACAGCCACGGGTCTGCTCGACACTCTGGGAGACCGTGGAGATCAGCGAGAGCTGCCGCCGGGGGAAACCCGGGCGGACCTCTCGCTTCTCTGCGTGTCGTGTGCCGTCGAGCGGCTAAGCTGCAGCGCGCGTTGTCACGGCAACCCAGCGCTCGCTCGCCGCTCTATGTGCGCTGTCCCCGGGCCGATTTCCCATTGTAGCGCCCTCCCTGGTGGCCACAGGAGAGGTCTACTTTGGTGTCATGGCTGGGGTGACCTGAGGTGGGTGGGGCTTCTTCGGGGATCCAACCCCCTGGGGCCCCTCCCCCTCAAGCGCACTGCAAGCTGTGCAGCTTCTGGATGGAGTTGCTGGTCCTTCTTAGGGGGGAACCTAGCATTTCATTCAGGGCTCCAGCTGAGGATCAGATGTCAATCGCTACATCGGAGAGAGGGCTGTTGTGCTCTGGAAAGGAAGATGATGCTGAGCCCACTGTAATGGTGTGTGCTTTGCTGAATCAGATTCAGAGTCAATAGCCATGCTTTCCTGGGATCAATCCCAGATGTGCATGTAAAACTTGGCAGTATGGAACTCCAGAGGGGCCAGCACTGCATAAGTTTTTCCTCCCTCACTACCCTCATTGGTGGGGTGGCTGTACGCAGACCACCTCCGCCCTGCACTCTTATGCACGAGGGTAGTTCTGAGTCGGGGTTGAGCTGCGCATGTTGACTAACCGTGATCAGGTCATGGCGCAGGCCCTCGGCCAGACGATGTCCACCTCTGTGGTCCAGAAACGCCCCCTGGCTTGCCTGGCTGAGATGCGAGTGGTCGTCAAAGTACGCTTCACGATGCTTCCATCTCACAAGGTGGCCATTTCGGCGACACTGTTGAGAACTGAGCCCAGCAGTTCTTTGCAGTCGGTAGCGGGCTGAGGAAATCAAGCTTCAGAGCGCCTTATGGGCCGCCCCTCAGTCTGCTTGTCGCCAGAGGCGTCGCCCCCTGCAAAAAAAAAAAAAAAAAAAGGGACCCTCGACACAGTCTGCTCTACTGTGTTCGCTGCAGGAGGACGACGCCACCCGTCTCTACTGCTGTTTAAGCGGTCGGTGAAACATCACCTCTGAGACGGGTGACCAGGAGATGGGCGGGGCTGCTTTTCCCCGGAAGAGGGCTGGGGAATGTTTTGAGTCTAAATTCTGTTCTGCCGCTGGTCACAACCAGTGGTACCCAAACTCTCAAAAAAAAAAAAAAAAAAAAAAGCAGTTCCTCTATCTCTGGGTCCTCAGGGGGCTTGGAGAGTTGTGGCTGGTCAAACGCCGGACCACACTCATCCTCCTCCTGTTTCGCCAGCAGGCAGCAGCGGATGACGCAGGGATGCACCACAGCCTCCTCGCGGACCCTCTGCCCTCCGTGGAATCAGGTATGTGTTGCACAGCACATTCACACCTCACTGCGGGCCACCTCCACGAGACAGCCGCCCCAGGCCGGTGCCTGTATTCCACCTCGCTGCCCCATGGTGGGTACGCCGGTGGTCCTGATGTTCCCGCTTGTTCGGTCTCTGCGAGCCTGGTTAGAGCTCCCCAGTCCGTCTCGCTGGCTCATTCAGACCATCAGGCTCGGCTATGCGATTCAGTTCGCCCGGCGTTCCCCCCCCAGGTTCATGGACGTCCGCTTCACTTCGGTGAAAGCTGCAGACGTCCGTGTCCTGCGTGCGGAAATCGCAGTCCTACTGGCGAAGGACGCGATAGAGCCGGTCCCTCCAGCCGATATGAGGACAGGCTTCTACAGCCCGTACTTCATTGTACCCAAGAAAACCGGTGGGTTACGGCCAATCTTGGACCTGCGAGTACTGAATCGGAGCCTTCACAAGCTACCGTTCAAGATGCTCACGCAGAAACGCATTTTCGAGTGCATCCGTCCCCAAGATTGGTTTGCAGCGATCGACCTGAAGGACATGTACTTTCATGTCTCGTTTCTCCCCCGACACAGGCAATTCCTGCGCTTTGCGTTCGAGGGGCGAGCATATCAGTACAAAGTCCTACCCTTCGGGCTGGCCCTGTCCCCCCGTGTCTTTACGAAGGTCACGGAGGGGGCCCTTGTGCCCATGAGAGAACAGGGCGTTCGCATCCTAAACTTTCTCGACGACTGGCTCATCCTTGCACAGTCCCGGGAGCAGTTGTGCGAACACAGGGACTTGGTGCTCAGACACCTCAGCCAGTTGGGTCTTCAGGTCAACTGGGAAAAGAGCAAACTCGCCCCCGTGCAGAGGATCTCCTTTCTCGGTATGGAGTTGGATTCGGTCAAGCAGGACTGCGCGTCTCACGAAGGAGCGCGTCCAGTCAATGCAGAAATGCCTGAACACGTTTCAGGGCAGGATGGAGGTTCCACTGAAACATTTTCAGAGGCTCCTGGGGCATATGGCGGCTGCGGCAGCAGTAACGCCGCTCGGCCTGCTTCATATGAGACCGCTTCAGCATTGGCTTCACGGCCGAGTCCCGAGATGGACGTGGACACGCGGCACGTATCGGGTGAGCATCACTCCATCCTGCCGCAAAACCTTCAGCCCGTGGTCAGATCCCGGGTTCCTTCGGGCCGGAGTGCCGTTGGAACAGGTATCCAGGCATACTGTGGTCTTCACGGATGCCTCATCCATGGGCTGGGGTGCCACGTACAACGGGCATGCAGTGTCAGGGGTTTGGACGGGCCCGCACCTGCAGTGGCATATCAATTGCCTCGAGTTGCTAGCAGTACATCCTGCACTGAGCCGCCTCAAGGGCCGGTTACGGGGCAAAGATGTACTGGTCCGTACGGACAACACGGCGACCGTTGCGCACATCAACCGTCAAGGTGGTGTACGCTCACGTTGCATGTCGCAACTCGCCCGCCATCTCCTCCTCTGGAGTCAGAAGTGTCTGAGGTCGCTTCGGGCCGTTCATGTCCCTGGGGTGCGCAACCGGGCGGCCGACGAGCTGTCACGAGCTGCGCTTCCGGGAGAATGGCGGCTCCACCCCCAGGTGGTCCGGCTGATCTGGGTTCAGTTCGGGGTGGCACAGGTCGACCTGTTTGCCTCCCCAGAAACGTCCCACTGCCAGTGGTTCTATTCGCTGACCGAGGGCACACTCGGCACGGATGCACTTGCGCACAGCTGGCCCCAGGGCCTATGCAAATATGCGTTTTCCCCCAGTGAGCCTACTTGCACAGATATTGTGCAAGGTCGGGGAGGACGAGGAGCAGGTCCTGTTGGTGGCCCCGTATTGGCCCCACCGGACCTGGTCGACCTGGCACGACCTGGTCGTCAGGTTCCTTAGGGGGGCGAGACGGTTAAATCCTCCTCGTCCTCCCTCCATACCCTCTTGGGATCTTGCTGGTGCTCCGAGCACTTCAGAAGGCCCCATATGAGCCCTTGCAGTCAGCAGAGTTTAAGATTCTGTCCATGAAGACTTTACTGTTGGCTGCATTGGCCTCCATCTAGAGGGTAGGGGACCTGCAGGCATTTTCGGTCGACGATTCGTGCCTGGAGTTCGGGCCGGGTGACGCCCACGTGGTACTGAGACCCCGGCCTGGCTTTGTGCCCAAGGTTCCCACCACTCCCTTCAGGGACTAGGTGGTGAACCTGCAAGCGCTGCCCCTGGAGGAGGCAGACCCAGCCCTAGCTTTGCTCTGTCCCATCCACTCAGGTACATGGACAGAACTCAAGCTTCAGGACCTCAGTTCAGCTCTTGGTCTGTCACGGAGGCCAGCAGAAGGGAAAGGCTGTCTCCAAGCAGAGGATGGCCCACTGGTTAGTGGATGCCATCACCTTGGCTTACCAAGCACAAGGTGTGCCCTGTCCACTCAGGGTACGAGCACACTCTACTAGATGTGGTGCATCCCCCTGGGCGCTGACACGTGGCGCCTCACTGCCAGACATCTGTAGAGCTGCGGGCTGGGCGACACCCAACACGTTCGTTAGGTTCTATAGCTTACGTGTGGAGCCGGTTTCCTCCTGTGTTCTCACCTCAAACAGGTAGAAGCACTGAGAGGCCCGGCTCCTGTCGGCTTGCTGCGCCTTGGCGCTTACTTTCTCCAGAAGCAAACTCTGTGAGTCCTCCACCGCCCTCGTTGCCGGGCGTGGCGGAGCGTCCGGCATCAGGCCTCCTACCGCTGAATCCTTGAGAACCGGTATTGGCTTGGGCCATGTGAGTGACCCTGCTGGGATCCCACATATTTTTCCATGGTTGCTCCTCTCGGAAGCCCGTGTCTTTCCCTTGGGAGAGCCCTCCTTTTTAGGGATGGGGCCCCCTCACGGCGGCGGGCTACGGCTCAGCTCTGTGTCCACATAACTCCCCTTGGTATGATGTGGTTCCGCAGCGGCCCCCCATTAGGGCACGCTTCCCAGTGTTATCCAATAGTCACTGAGCGGGTCATGCAGAACAGCAGTGATGGACTTCTCTGTGTGAGCCCCGTCTCGTCAGGTAAGAGAGCTCAGGAGGCTCACACAGGGCACTGGAAGGGGGCACAGGCCATGGCGCTTTGGTAGGGATTCCTATTCGTCGGTACTCCGACGTGGCGTCGAGAGTGACTGACTGAATGGGAACGTCTCGGTTACGTATGTAACCCTCGTTCCCTGAAGGAGGGAACGGAGACGCCACGACCCGTCGCCATGTCCTCTGTACCCTGCTGGGGTGCCATTTCACCTACTCGGCTCCTCAGCAAAAGACTAATTTAATGCAAGCACCTGTGCCTCATTTATACCCGCTCTGCGTGGCATGGGCAGCTGGTGCAATCATTGCATGCCAATGTGCATTGGCTCGTTTAGTTACACTCGAAGTAGATTGGCTCTCGCTAGCGAGATTCCTATTCGTCGGTACTCCGACGTGGCGTCTCCGTTCCCTCCTTCAGGGAACGAGGGTTACATACGTAACCGAGACGTTTCTATCCCCTTACACTGCCCCTGCCCCTAAACCTACCCATCACAGGAAACATTCTGCATTTTTACTTTCTCAAAAAAACATCATTTAGTATGTTTTTAAGGCCATTTGAATTATGAGGACATTTGATATGTCCTCATAAACCACATTTATAGTGTAATACCCATGTAGTTATACAAATTTGTGTCCTCATAAACCACATAAACAGGCTCACACACACACACACACACACACACACACACACACACACACACACACACACACACACACACACACACACACACACACACACACACACACACACACAGAACAACAGTGTGTGTTGGCTGTATTCAGATGACTTTAGCTTAGGTCTTACGCTGCTAGCCTACATTGTACTACTGAAGAAATTAAAATAAGCTTTTAATTGTTTAACAATATTTCATCTTTGTTATGAATGAGTTTGTCTGGAATTTATAATTTTTACTTTTATATTTTACGTTGCATTTATTTTGTTCTTTAAGATATATCCTCTGAGTATTAGCCTATGTCAAAAATATCAAATATAATTTTTTAATATCAAAATATAATTTATTTCATTTTTAATCTCCAGATCGTTGTTTGTATAGGTCATAGTTTGACTCAAGCTTTTTTGCTCAAAGGTGAAGACCCAACTTTATGCATGTTTTGTAAGACCTTCCTGGGTTTAAACAATAATGCTTGTTTATCAAGTTATTTCACTTAAGAATGTTTAGTAAGATTAAACTCTACACTTCATTATGGTAACTCTGCTAAACTATAATTACTAAAACTAAAACTGAAACTAAATAAATAAAAACTAAATAGAAATGTATTTGCAATATAAAAACTAAACTAAAACTAGCAAAACCATTTGTAAAACTAACTAAAACTAAACTGAAATTTGTAGCAAAATTGAAAACGATACTAAAATAAAAACTAATTTCAAAAAGCAAAACTATAATAACCTTGCTACACTCGATAGGAAAGCGCTATTGGCACGCAATTGGATAGTCTTCCAGAGATCACGGCCAAAGCTGATTTGAAAGACATCAGCTTCTGTGTTTACCAGTAGAACGAGTAACCTTTGCAACTCTGCCATCATTATTTTAAGCCCGCCCACCGACTCTGTACACGATGTGATTGGCCTGACCAGAGTTTGGTTTTTCCAGCTATTGATATTGATAGTTGCTAGACAACACTCACTGCAATTTAGATTTGCTGCCGCTAGGGTGCGTCTAGTTTTCTAGGCTAGTGTGATGGAGGACCAGGCTTACCCAAAGGGAAAGAGGAACCTGCTGCAGCCGTAGGTGTGGAGGAACGGAGCATAGCCACGGTGGAGCTGACAGGTCAACATGGAGCGAGATGATCTGAAGCCGGAGGTGGTGCCACTGGATCTATCCACTCAGGCACTGATGGTAGTTGTGGGACCTGAGGCTTGACGTGACTGCTTGGCATTACAGGAGATGAAGAAGGGCTGCGAACCTCCAGCAGAGCTGAGGCTGGAGGACTGGCCGACTAGGGCAGTGACAGAGGCAGATGGAGATTTGACAGGGTCGAAAGTAACTGTACAGGTGTCTATGCTGGCTAGAAATACTGATGAACTTACCGATAAAACGGATAAAGAGTCCATACAGTCCATAGTGCTGTCCAGAAACAGAGATGACAAAACAGAAATGGGGTGGGAGATGAAGTCCATTAACCAGTCCTCAGTCTCTTAAGCGACTAAAATACCCTCGGGCACTAATGTCGCGGTCTCAAACCCTTGGTCAGATTCACCGGTGGGCTTCTTATCTGGGGTGAGCGTCCACACTGGCCTCTTATCCTTCACGCGCCATGGCGGGCAGCTCTTCGTTTGCGATGGGCACACATGATTTCTCCATTGGCGGCAGGTGGTGAAATAGGCTCTGTGTCCAGCTGTGTTCTGGATCAGGGATAGACACTCTCCAAAAACCAAATGATGGTAATTATAATAGATTATAATAATAATAATCCATAGAATAATCCAAATGGGTAAACACACTTGACACAAACAAGACCAGAAAAACACTGAGTGAAGTTAAATACACATGGTGATGAACTAAATGACAAACAGCTGTGAAGATTATTAGTTTCCATGGGAACAGATGAGTGGTGGGAAACAAAGACAAAGGAGCATGTGACTGATGAAAACAAACTAGTGAAACTACACTGTAAAAAATATTGTTGGTTTAACTTAAAAAAGTAAGTAACCTAGTTGCCTTAAAATTGTGAGTTTATGGAAGTTAAAATTTTGAGTTGATACAATGAAGGAAATAGGTTTCATAAAAAGAAACTCAAATTATTATTGTATCTGAACCACATAAAAAAATTATAAATCATAAAATTAGCACAATTTGGCATGTTTCACTGCATAAAAATAAAACACAATTACCCAATATGCTTACAAAATCGTTTAATAATATTTGAATAAAGGTTGTCAACTCTCAAAAATCTTCATTGTATTAACTCAAAATTTTAATTTCAATTAACTCAAAATTTTAATTTCAATTAACTCAAAATTTTAAGGAAACCAGGTAACTTATTTTTCCTTATTTCCACTTATTTTTTACATTGTCATATTCAAATCCATGCCAAACATTACATTATTTTATGTTATACGTTTCACATGCTTCATGCTTAATATGCTACACTGCTGACACATGACCTCAGCTTGTTGCATGTAAGTGGCATTGAAATTAAATTTTTGTGTGTAAAAATGTCTTGTCTTCATAGCAGTCCAATCAAAAAAAAAGAGTGATAAAAGAAATACAAAAAAAATCACATCACCCTTGATATTATTTCTGTTTCTTTGCTGAGCTCATCGTGTTGTAGGATACATCACGTATCAATACAATAATTCGTACAATTATTCTTAAAACTATCAAATCAATTTCAAATGTAGATACGAATCCCGAAGTACACATTTTTTAAGACTCATTTAATTTGTGTTTATGCACACTAAACGACATTATAGCATGTTGATTCCCCGTTTTGTTGACCATAATTTGATTATAGCTAAAAGGTGTGTGTTGATCCCAGAACAGCTTGACTTGATACACACCAGGTGAACCAACAGCAAACATCTCCATGCTGATCAAAGACAACTTTCTGCATCAGCAGCCCATCCAAAATCTAATTTTATCCTGTAAACATTTGAGCAACTTTTCATAATCAAATAATTCTTACATGCAGGGAACATTGCAGAACAGATTCGAAGAGTGTTTTCTCCCTTTTTAATGCACTTAAAATTACAGAGGCACATTCGGCAATGGATGCAATTTTACTCTCATTAAAAAGCCAGTGAAATAAAAAGCCTGGGTGATGCGGGGAGCCCAAGCTGTTTATTCATGTTTAATGGTAAGTGACAGAGTAATAAGGGGTTGCATTGAGGCCTCCCTATTTTTCTTCGCATTTAGATCAGACACCGCAAACTTGATCCGTCGAGGCCGTCAACCGGATCCAAACAACCCAGTCGTTTGTTCTCGCGCTCTTTTTTTCCCCCTCCACGCTCGCCTTCGGTTTTCCCCTCGGGTGGCTTTTCGACGTGGGCGGAAATGTAATGCGATGCAAGGTGTGCCAACTGGAGCACGACCGCTCATCCCCCACCCGACATACCCACACACATCCATCCTCAAGCACACCATGTCCCCTCCGTGAAACTCCTGTCAGGTGTGTTTTCCTCCCGTCAAGTGCGGTGTTATCAGCGTGAGCCGAGTAAAGAACGACAGGAAGCACCTAATCAGACAAACGTCACCATGCTGTGAGAAATAAGGCCGTCATCCAACCACTAAGTTCCGCTTTAATTAGATAACTGAATTTTTCATGGTTAAAAAGGATGGGAGTTTTTAACAACCAGCCCACCCACTGCATAGACACAAACTTTACTAGCACAGCTAATAGCTGGCGACAACGTAATTGATAACATCAACAAGGGCATTAATGAATAAAGTGCTAGTTTTTCTCTGTGGTTATCCAAGAATGCTTAAATGTGATACAAAAGAAGTTAGTGTAGAGTCTGAGAGGTTTTGGCCGAGGTGCTTTTAATTGTGGTCTGCAGTGGTCAGTATCTATCAAAAGTGCTCCAAGGAAGGAACAGTGTTGAATCGGCGACAGGGTCATGAAATTGCTCAAGAAGTTAATGCTGGTTCTGATAGAAAGGTGTCAGAATACACAGTGCATCGCAGTTCATTGCATATAGGGCTGCATAGCCGCAGATTAGTCAGGGTGCCCTGTCCACCGCCGAAAGCACCAACAGTCTGATGAATCACGTTTTCTTTTACATCAAGTGGACGACCTGGTCCGTGCGTGTTGCTTACCTGGTGAACACATGACACCAGGATGCACTATGAGAAGAAGGCAAGCCACAAAACCTTGGGTCTGGCCATCCATGTGGATGTTACTTTGACACGTACCACCTACCTAGCACTGTTGCAGACCATATACACCCTTTCATGGAAACGGTATTCCCTGGTGACTGTGGCTCTTTCAGCAGGATATTGTGTCTTCCCCAAAGCAAAAATGGTTCAGGAATGGTTTGAGGAACACAAAAAGGAGTTTAAAGTGTTGACTTTGCCTCCAAATTCCCCAGATCTCAATCCAATCGAGCATCTGTGGGATGTGGTGAACAAACAAGTCAGATCCATGGAGGACCCACCTCACTACTTACAGGACTTAAAGGATCTGCTGCTAACATCTTGGTACCAGATACCAGAACAGCCCTTTAGGGGTTTAGTGGAGTCCATGCCTCGATGGGTCAGCGCTGTTTTGGCAGCAAAAGGAGGACCAACACAATAAATAGTCATAATGTTATGCCTGATTATGTATTTCAGAAATGTACATATACAAATCACGCAATTAGCGAACAATGTATAATTTAAGGCTGAAACAATGAGCTCATTGAAGTAATTACACAAGTTGTGAACATAATGATTACAATATATAGAAAATTTGGCAGTGGTGCATGTTGATCCAGAGTTGCATCATCTGAAGTCATCGCTGGAGTTGGAGTCGTCTCTTCACAGCTGTTGGGCATCTGAAGTCTTCATAAGAGGCTGGATCCAAAATGGACGGGCATTCCGAGATAAAACAGAAAAGCAAATGGAAAATAATTAGCATAGCTGCCGTTCATAATATTTCAAGCAAAGATAATCAAATACATTTGATCTGATATAACTGATGACAATTTTGAAATGTATTATGTGAATGCTTAGCTAAAGAGATCTTTATAGATTTAAACTTGGGCAGTGTTTCTGAGCCCCGGAGGCTATTCCAGAGTTTAGGAGCCAAATGTGACAACATTCTCCCTCTTTTAGTGGATTTGGATATTGGTACTACCAGAAGCCCAGAGTTTTGTGACCTTAAAGTGTGTGATGGATTGTAGGGCGATAGAAGATTGGTTAAGTACACAGGAGCTGAACCGTTTAGGGCCTCATATATGGGTCAGTAGAAGCAGCATGTTTCTGAGGTGAAAGAAGGCAAATGAAACATTTTTGAAAGACAAGTTGCTGTCAAATATAACAGCCAGGTCTTTTAACCGCACCACGGTCACATGACTTCAACGGCATCATTAAACCTCTGACTCTATCAGTCTTTATTTAAAAAACATTTTCCCTGAAAGTTTGAGTAATAATTCAGTTTTCAAGAGTGTGGTTATAAACATAATGAGGCTGCAAAAGCGAATAGTGAGTAGATGAGTTTACCCACTCGGCCTGATGGCGTGCGTTTAATGTCCCTGTAGTGTCTGTATAAATCTAATTTGTCTGTAGTCCCGTTTAGCCTCTTGTTAGAACTTTTTTTAATCCTTAACAAATCACAGAGACATTGCTGATGTAGTTTAAAGTGTCGTTCCAGGCTTTGGCCTACAAAACTGCATCATTCCTAGCACTCTATTAACAAATAATCTCAGATACTCTAATTTGCATTTAAGGGTTAGTTCACACACACACACACGCACGCACGCACGCACGCACGCACGCACACACACACACACACACACACACACACACACACACACAATATCTGGTTCACTATCTTTGTGGGGAATGTTTAGTGCAGAATGTTTCCTGTGATGGGTAGGTTAACCTACCCATCACAGGAAACATTCTGCAATTTTACTTTCTCAAAAAAAAACCTCATCCTATATGATGTATAAGCATTTTGAAAAGTGGGGACCGCTGGCTGGTCCCCACAATCTATGGGGACATTCCTTGTTTTGTCCCCACAATGTAATATAAACAAGGGCACACATACACACAAGGATGCACGCACGCACACACACACACGCGCGCACGCACGCACACACACATCTTTAAAAGAAAATCATTAATTACACAGTTACTCACCTTCATGTTGATTTTACATGTCCGCAGCTATATCAACAGAAGAGCTAGAAAAAAAGAAGCAACATAAAAGCAGACTTGTTTTCTAGTATAAACAGCACACACTGAAAATCCCAAGAAGTAAAAGTGCATTTTAAATACCCAGATGGTGCAGTTCATTTAGATTCTGTGAAATGTTGGACACTTCATGCACTTAACTGTCGCAACTTTAAAGGGTACATAACACACATAGTTTCTGTCAATCGCATGTTAATCTTGAGTACTTAGTAGAATTTCACCCTTCATATCTCTAAGAGTAGGCGGAGCTAAAGAGTCACGAGCACACACACCTATGACACACACACTCACATAATGCATCATGGCATTATCCCTGGATAACTTTAAATTCACTACACATTCGTGTTGTTTACATTATATGCACTCACACTCCGATTGCCAACAAAACCAGCGACTCGTGGGAACAAATAAACCCATTTGCAGAACTCCGTTGCCAAAAAAACAAACTGCATTGTTTCCTTAACGCTGGGTTATTTGGGAAGCTGAGCAAGGTTATCTTTCCCTCCCAACCAGAAACACACTTCTATTAGTGACATTGCGGATTTGGTCTAAAAAGAAAATGGCAGCGCTGCCGACGGCTCGCATAACCGGAACGAAGCTCGTTGGTGATGCTCTTGCTCTCGCTCTGATTGATGTGCGCACGTGCTCATCCAGGAGAAGTGCCCGTACAAGCAATTCTGCTCTTTATGCTGTCATACAGCGCCACATTCAAAAAACAACAACAACAAAAAAAACACCTTTTCGACACTTAGGGTGCTTTCACACCTGCCTCATTTAGTTCGGTTGAATCGTACTAGAGTTTGTTTCCCTCTTTGGTGCGGTTCGTTTGGTCAGGTAGAAAGCAGCAATCGCACTCGGGTGCGCACCAAAAGCGGACCAAACAAGTGTAACGAGACCTCCTTGAAGAGGTGGTCTCGGTACAATTTCAAACGAACTCTGGAGCTGTTTGTTTGTGGTGAGAACGTGATCCGACCTCGAACAGAACCAACTGCAAAAGTACTGATCATTTTTGGACTGAACCAGCTGCCGTAGTTAGCTGCGCTGACATTGTGTGCATGATATTATTACCTGATAGATCGTTGGCAATATTTTCGGAAGATGAGCATGTCAAGAATTAATAATTAATGCACGCCTCCTCTTGAAGTGAGCGATGGGCGGTCGCCGTCTGCAGTGCATTAGAACGTTGTTTTCACGTTGCATCCGTGCTTCATTATAAAGGTATTTGCATACTGTGGTAAATACACACAGTGTAGTAGATTATGGCCAGGGACAAAACTAGCCCGCGCAGTCGTCTCTTCATAGTGTTATAGTTTGCTGGCTTTGCCTCAGTCTTCTGTTGGAATTTTCCCACACGTAAATTCTGACCAATCGAAAAGCAGTTTAGGAAATACGCCATGGCCAATGAGTGATGTGGATGTTGTCACGTGCTTGCGTTTTGGTTCGTTTCAACTGGTTCGGACCAAAGCAATTAGTGTGGTGTGAAAAGGAACCAAAAAAGCTGAAAAATGCAACAATGTATAATTGTTTGCCCTTGGTTCGGACCAAATGAACTGAACTAGAGATGTGAAAGCACCCTTATTCGAATCCTGAGGGATTGTTTTTGGCCGTAATACGTCCAAATAGTTTTTTTTATTTATTATTTTGGCCATGTTTAGCAATGTTTAGTTCAACTCTTTAAAGGTGCACCATGTAGTATTTTTGCAGTAAAATATCCAAAAACCACTAGGCTGGTGTTATATATTTTGTTCAGTTGAGTACCTACAATATCCCAGATGTTTCCAACTATTTGTAAATTGTGAGAAAATTGCTATTTTAACTAAGGACAGGGACGTTTCAGCATAGCGTCTGAGGGAGTCGCCTGTCAATTGCGTCATATCTGCGCTACCCTCGGTTTCGGCTTTTATTTGGCAGGAGCGCTTTACTCTTAGCAGTGTGAACAAGTGAACGCACGGAGTAACGTCATAACATAGTTTTAAACACACTTAAATGTATCTTATATGATAAACAGAGCTGCATTACCTCAAAATCATAACCGGAAGAGCGGATCAGTGCAGGCGCCCGGCGACTGTGTCCCGTCCCGTCATAATAAAAGTCCCGGTATTCGCGAGGCGGGTATTTGTTTAACAATCGCTCCAGCAGCTGTGCTCAGCTCCTCAACACTCAGTCCTGCTCTGCTTTAGACTACAGTAACGTTAATAACCGCATGCATGAATGTGATTTCTGCCTACCCCCTTTAATAATGTAGCTGAGGGGGAGGAGCTATAAGACTCCGATGCTGAATAACCATATAACAGTATAAAATCCATACCCTACATGATTGAATACATAAGTGCATAGTGTAGTAGTGCATCATTCGGGACGTAACTCAGGTCTTCTGTAGCTATACTCCATGAAATCAAAATGATTAGCTATTAGTTCACGTCTGTTAGCTTATATGTTGGTGGGCTCATAAAGTTGACTGAATAAACATTTTTAAATGTACAGTCCTTCTTATCCAGGAAAACGGAGAAGAAAATGTGCACTCATTTTGCACTCAAATTTCAGTTTGAACAAGAAATACCAACACAATCTAATGGCAATTTGTAACTATTTTACGTTTTGGCAAATTGGTGACCAATTCGTATGAGTTTGTACAATGTCACTCATTCATGCATTTCCGTACTGTCTGCTTAATGCCCCAATGGCGGTTGTCACTATGAATTCCCATTGAATGTGGCTGCATGAAGATTCTTCAAAAATCTAACTCTCTGTTCCATGAAAAATAATATAGCATATGCACTCTTAAGGTTCTAAAAGGGTGTTTTCTCAGTTATGTCATAGAAGAACCGTTTTGGATTCCATAAAGAACTATAAAGAATGTTGTTTGGAATGGAAAGATTCAATGGATGTTGAAGATTCTTCATGGAACCATTGATTCCAATAAAGAACCTTTACTTTTAAGAGTGTGGGTTTGAAATTAAATGAGTGTAATTAAAACAGAATACATTTTTTTTAAGGTGAACCATTCCTTTAAGAATACTCTTGCATTGATTATTATACACGGCTGTATTTTCACCTTAACACACCATACGCTGTTCCTCTCTCTCTCTCTGACACACACTTTTTTGATGGCCTGTGCGATAAAATAGAAAAATGAGGTCTATGGTATTCATGGACACAGCTGGCCCAGATCTGCCAGTAGTTCTCAGCAGAGCCGCCCTGAACTGAACAGCTCTCTCAGCCTCAGAACTGACCTGACATACGCGAGCCAAATTACTAACTACCCATTGGCCAAAAAACGGGTTAGAGCTTCTGCCAATATGCAACGTCAAATCAACAATGCTTTCATGAGATTTATATTCAAACAGCATTATGCATGTATATTACAATCATATTTCAGTTCGGGTTGCCAAATGACCTGTATTCATGTTAACATCAAGGAAAATAATGCTGTCCTGTTGAGTTTTTAACATCAGAATGTTTTTTTATGCTGATATATAAACACAATCAGTCCACTTTTCAGCATTTCAATTAAACATATTTTTCACTGGATCTGTTGCTCTGTTAATGAAAACGTCGACAATACAAAACACTTGAAAGTTGAACTTGAAACATTTATGTAGTCATTCTCTAGTGTTTTAAGCTGAATTGCTGTTCATAATGGTGTGCGACACTTTAGTATGACATTAAAATTCATTTATTTTTACAACAGATCCAATGAAGTCGTTTGTCAATGGGCCAAAAGAATCTCAAGTGTGTTTTAGCACTTAATTTAGTTAAGCAGTGACTATTGACCCTTGCTTTTTGTATTGTAACATTTATTTATTTATTTTTTTTCACAATGTAATCAATATTCATGGTCAATGGCTGACTTCAAACACATTTTTCAAAAAAAAAGCTGGCAACCGTAATTTTATTGTCACTCAAGAGAATCAACACTGTTTATTTTCTTACATGCTCACCATAAAAGTTCATTTCCACTTTTGTAACAATGAATACAAATGAAAGGCTTCGAAACAAGCTCTATGTACAAATGTGCAACTTTTATTGGTAATAATAAGTGCTTATATTAATTATTTCATACAGAAAATACATATTTGAGCTGTACAGATATCTTAATCACCCTCTATTTCTCACAGCATGCATTAAAGACTGTAAAAATAAATAAAAATGCTGGTTTAACTTAAAGTAAGTAACCTGGTTGCCTTAAAATTTTGAGTTTGTTCAAATTAAAAAATTTGAGTTGATACAATGAAGTAAATTGGTTTGATAAATAGAAACTCAAAATATTATTGTATCTGAACCACAAACAAATGATTTACTCACGTGATAAATCATGAAAATAGCACAATTTTGCATGTTTCACTATGCATCATCACAAATAAAACACACACAATTACCCAATATGCTTACAAAATCTTTTAGTAATATTTGAATAAAATTGGTCGATTCTCAAAAATGTTCATTGTATTAAAATAATGAACTCCAAATTTTAAGGCAACCAGGTAACTTTTTTCATAATATTTTTTTTTACAGTGTAGAGTTAAACTTAAATAGAATGTTCATTCAATATAATTAATACAAGGTTGGATGGTTTTTGGCAGATAATATGCAGTGGACTTCAGCCGATTAAACCAACACCTTACCTCTTTTTGAGTCCTTGTGAGATTTATCACACTTTAACGAAGTGTTAATAATACATTTAACACATTCAAATGAATCTGAGGAATATATCGATGAAGCGGCATGACTGCTGTGAATCCCAGATTTCAATAAAGCCCTCTGAAATGATTGTTCACTAATATCATACTCTTCCTTATGGATCCAAAGAACTATTAAAAAGGAGTGTTCCCTCAGACTTGTCATTATTAATAGCAGTAAAATACTATGTTCTCCACTCACCCACTCTATAAGAAAAACCCTATGACAGTAGAAAACGCTCTGTTCCTCAGCCTTAATACATCTGTCGTGGTGTGAGGGCGGACTGCCACTGAAGATCAGAGATCTGGGTGAGTTTATAAGGAGCACCTGCTGTTCTTAGTTTAAAGTCACCATGAAATCAAAATGGTCGAGCTTGGGTGGACTCTGAGGAAAAATCCGCTGAGGAAAAATCATTCTGAAAGTGATTCCAATGCTCCTTATAGATGTGGTGTGGACTTCTAGTCTGACCCACATCAAGATGTTTGGTCTGGAAACTCACCATTGACGGCTCAATCTGAGGGGCGGGATAAACGGTTGTCTTTCAAACTCCCTCTGCACGCGATAGGATAGCGCTACAACCAACCAGAGCAACGAAGGTGAAGCAGAGCTCGTTGATAGATTAAACATTCGCCGTATCCAGTCGGCAAAACTCCGAACGCATCTTCCCTTTTTAAGAATGACTTCAGTGCCATTCTTTGTTCTTTTCTCAGAGAAAAGCTTAACTCTAAGTCTTACAGAGTCGCGGTCAAAGCTGATTCAAAAGACAGCAGTTCGCCAGTTTCTGTGTTTACTAGAAGCACGCAAATGCAACTCGGCCATCATTATGTTAAGCCCCGCCCACCGACTCTATAGACGATGTGATTGGCCCAACCAGAGTTCGACGTTTACAGCTCAGAAGTGTATTGAGAGCTGCTAGACGCAGCTCGCGGAAGATTATTTGCTGCCGCTAGGGTGCGTCTAGATTTCAAGGCTAGTGGACTTCCCTATTCTTTTAAAATTAGAGCAATTAAAACATTATAATTTTCATGGATGAATGGCCATTCACACCAAGTTTTAGGGGCGGTTTGGAGGCCAACTAAAAACTGTAATTTTTATGCATTTTGGCCCTTTATTTACACAACAATTGCCTTTTGGGGCCTGAAAATGCAGGTTATTGAAATCAATACTGATATTGCATTCATGTAAACTACAAAAACACAAATATATGAAAGCGGTGACGTCATGCGCATATTACATGTTAAGTCTAGAGTGTTGTATAGAGTGGTGCAGGTATGATGGCACTTTGTAGGCCAACCGGCAGTAAGCATCTCACTGGTTTCCTTCAAGAAAAACCCAATAGAATTTTCCCATAGGCTTTTGGATTTCAGCGTCACCAACACTTAGCTTCTAATAACTCTTTCAGTTTTTATCTAAAAACATTTTCTCAGAGAATTTGAGTTAGACTTATTCATAAGAGCACAATTATAAGAATAACAAGGCTGTAAAAGAGGACTGAGCTTACCTTTTTCGGCGTGATGGCGTTTCATCTCTTCGATAGCCTCTGTCGTCCCATTTAGCCACTTGTTAGCAACCTCATTTTTCAACACACCTATCAGCTTCAAAAAATCATGAGTGGGGTAATGCTGATGTATTTCCGTTTTAACCGAAACCCCATTTAAAAATCCATGGATGAGGGAACCGGAAGTGCTAAAATGCTCACTTCCACATTTTGCCTAAAAAGTGATGCACCACTCTATAGGCGTAGAGTTTCTTTAATTTCTTATAATTATAATTTCTTTACTATATTATTTTATTGTATTGTCATAATTATAAACAGATTTGTAGTGCAAAAAGTTTGACCATTTACTGCATTTTGTTATTCTTAGTTATATACCTATAGCGGCTAATGACCCTGAAGTCTCGCACATTAACACAAAGCTTAATTCCATGTTGAAAAATAAGCAGTCTACATACTACACACATACAGGTCCGGAGCGGGATTCAAACCGGGATCTCCGGTGTGGGAGGTGGCGTGTTAACAAGAGGCCAGGGGAGTGAGGTTTACAAACACACAGCTCTTATTGGCCTACGTCCTTTACATCTCCAATCAACTTGCTCATGATGCTTTTGAGAAACACAGCCAAGAACGATGGTGCGAACGCTAATATAGTTAGTTATTATCTTTATAGTTAACATTCTTGGTGTGAACAAGCCTTTACTTTGGTATCACTGAGACTCTGTCCTGCTGTGGTGTGATCTTTAATTTAAATTAGATTCAAATACTGAATAGTCTCACAATCATGTTGTTCCAAAGATCTTCAGTGAATAATGACAAATTTCGGTCTGTCCGGTCTAACAGAAAACCTCAGAAAAAGGGCAGCCAGTACATTCTTGAAAATTTCTCCAGTATTTTGTTCTTTGGAAGATAAAGTGATACAGGTTTGGAACAACATGGCGGTGAATATATGATGACCTAATATACATTTTTGGTTGATCCATTGCTTTAAATAAGTTTAAAGTGTTTATAATGTGAATCTTGTGTGGATAGATTTGCAATCGGATATTAGAGTTCTTGACTGTCAGAAGCTAGTCAACCAAAAGTTTACTGTAAATTATAATAAGTGAAATAATCTGGGACTTCAAGTGAGAATGTCCACTAAAGCAATTTCATTGTCAATAAGTGGTTTTTATGAGCATATCCATATCATTTTCCTGTCACAACACCTGTCAGAATTCTGTCGGTGGTTGAGCGCATCTGTTAGATTGAGTTTAATATTTCATATTCAAACATTAACATCTTCCCTTCTCATTCAAGCAAGAGGAAATTTATTCTGGGTTATACTCATATCTGCTGGCTGTATTGATTGCAAACATCCATTCTTGTAATTTTCCAGAGTTTGCTTTGTCAGGAAAAATGGTAACGCACATTGGCAGCTCACACAATCAATCTGCTGAAAAGATATGAACAGGGAAACATTTTTATTACCCTTATGAGAAAACTAGTTTTGCTCAGGATCCTGTCATGATTACACTTCCGTTCAGAGGCTCATCATTTAAAATATTGTATAAGAATTTCTAATGTTCTTGAAAGCTCCCACAAAGGATGCACTTTGACAGTAAAAGCAATACTGTGGAATATTACAATTTAAAATGTAATTTATTTCTGTGGTCAAAGCTGAATTTTCAGCATGCGGTCTTTGTCACATGATCCTTCAGAAATCATTCTAATATGAAGATTTGCTGCTCAAGAAACATTTCAGATTATTATCAGTGTTGAAAACAGTTGTGCTGCTTAATATGTTTGTAGAAACCATAATAGCCTTTTCTTCAAGATTCGTTGATGAATATAAACTTCAAAAGATCTGCATTCATTTAAAATATAATTTGTCTTTACTGTTCATTTGGATCAATTAAATGCTGAATACATTTCTTTTGAATGGTGGCTTCCACAAGAACCAATCAGGTTCATTCTCATTTTAAGCAGCACGTTTGAGCTTCAGCAAGAACCGATGAACTTTATTCTCTAATGTCAAGCATTACGTTTCTGTTCGCTGATAAATGCTTATATGTGACTAAACACCTAAATTCAATCTGTTCATCAGATACTGTAAAACCGCCGTCATGGTTTTAAATATCATTTTTACGCTGACGACATTCAATTATACACTACCTGTACATCCACTTTATCATTCACAACTGACAAAATCTCTGCTTGTGTACATGAAATAAAACATTGGCTTCATTCAAATTTTCTAAAACTCAACATGGACAAAACTGAGATTATTTTCACTGGACCTTCATCACTCACTAATAAAATTCCCACCAACTTCACCTGTGAGACTGCTGGCACTCTTATCAAACCTGTTAAAAATCTTGGTGTAATTTTTGATTCCTCTTTATCTTTCCACTCTCACATTAATTCCGTCACCAAATTAGCATTCTTTCATCTACGTCGCATCGCTCAGCTCTGTCCCTTTATCAGTATCTCTGATGCTGAAACACTCATCCATGCGTTTGTCACATCACGTCTTGATTACTGCAATGCACTTTTCATTGGCCTACCAGCTAGCTCCATTTCAAAATTACAATATATTCAGAACTCTGCTGCCAGACTGCTCACACACACCAAACGTTCTGCTCATATTTCCCCAATTCTGCATGATCTTCACTGGCTTCCTGTGTCTTACCGTATTAAATTTAAAATTCTTCTTCTCACTTTTAGGTCTCTGCACGGCCTTGCTCCCCCTTACCTCTGTAACTTGCTTCTCCCCTTCAACCCTACTCGCTCTCTACGATCTGCTGATTCCAACTTTCTCGTTGTCCCTCGGCATCGCCTTGCTTCAATGGGGGGCAGATCATTCAGTGTAATAGCACCCAAATTATGGAACTCTCTACCCCGACCACTCCGTTTTGTTGCCACTATCTCTGATTTCAAATCCATGCTTTTCTGAATGTTATAGGTCTTAAAGATGTTTTTTTTTTTTTGTTGTTGTTGTTTTTTTTTTTCTCGTTCCGATTTCTGTATTATTATACTTGCACTCTCAATTGCCTACTGTTGTTCTGTCTACTCTGTTTGTCATTTGGCTTTATTGTTGTTTGTTTATTGTAAAGCGTCCTTGAGCTCTGGAAAGGCGCTATATAAATACAACTTATTATTATTATTATTATTATTATTATTATTAAAACATTTAAACCTTAACAAGTTCAGTTGCTGCCTTGTACTTTTAAGTTGCTGTAACTTAACAATTTTAGCAACTCACTATTAACAATTACATTAAACTGAATTACAATTTTGAGTTGTATCTTGTATAACTTAAAAAGTTTAAATTTACTTAAAGGGTTAGATCACCCAAAAATGAAATTGATGTCATTAATGACTCACCCTAATGTCGTTCCACACTCATAAGACTTCCGTTCACCTTCGGAACAAAGTTTAAGGTATTTTCTATTTTAAATAATCGATCAGAGATTCGGATCACGTGTCAAACTTCTAAAATCACGAGACATTGGCGATCCAAATCATTGATCGATTCACTGATTCATAACCGTTTGAATCTTTATTTGAGGATTGAAAACAAGCACGGAAGAGAAGACAATGCTGAATAAAGTCGTAGTTTTTGTGATTTTTGGACCAAAATGTATTTTCGATGCTTCAAGAGATTCTAATGAACTAACTGATGTCACATATGGACTACTTTGATGATGCTTTTATTCCCTTTCTGGGCATGGACAGTAGTGTGCATAGACTGCAGATTCTCTGGGACTGAAATATAAAATATCTTAAACTGTGAAATATCTTAAACACAGAAGAAAGTCATAGATGTTTGGAATGATGCAAGAGTGAGTGAATGATAACAAAATGTATATTTAAGGTGAACTATTTCTTAAAAGAAAAAAAGTCTGTAAATATGTAGAGAGACATACAGCACATTCAAGATATACATTTTATCATGTGAATTTCCCTGGAATCAAACCTGTGACCTTGGTGCTGTAACTGCCACAGGAACTCTAATAAAAATACAAATTAAAATCAATTTAAATTTTGCAAGAACAGCACTATTACAAAGCAGCGCTTTAATTAATAGCTTTGCGACAAGCGTGGTTGAATATTAGGATATCATGACCAAACTACGACACCAGAAGTGACTGTGTCGAGATAAAATGGATCGCGCATGCAGAGCGGCGTCTAATGAAAAACTTTAAATCTGCATTTAGTCAGCAACTACGGAAATTACCAGGATTAAGAGTTTGTCCACCAGGACCGGGGCCAGAGCTTGTTGCTAGGTTACTAGATCCTTCAGAGAAATCGACAAGTCTTGGTCCTTCTTCACTGCACTAACCTGATGGGACCAAGCCGACCGATATTCACACCAATAATTTCTGGCCCCTGTAAATGAGAACATGACTTCTATTTCCTTGCTGATGGAGAACTGCCATTGTTTTTTTTTTCCGGGGAAGGGAGGGAGGGAGGCAGAGGAGTCCGACCATGCCGTGAGAGCCGGGGAGACACTAACCGAGAGATCAGACCATGGAGACACTCGAGGATTATCTACAGTATGCTGAAGAAATCCTGAAATCCCCCTCAATCCGCTTTGAAACAGCGGAAGCCCAGAATCAAACCAAAACATGGGTGCTAACTAGCTACACGGCGTGTGTGCGTGTAAAGGTTGCATTAGGAACGATAACGAGGTGTGGTGTGAAAGTTTAGTCAGAGGTGTTACTGTGAGGACATTAATAACCCTTAGGGAGAGATTCACACCAAAAATCGGTAACAAGGCATCCTCATTTGCCATTGTATTCCACTGAGGCTCACTGAAGGAATCACAAAGGAGTCACTTTACAGTGCAAAATATGTTTTATTCAAAATTATCAGGGTGTAAGACTTTTATTAGCCATCATTTTTTCTTACAGAGCTGAGATTTTTGGCTGCCACATTGAAAACCCCCCCCAAAAGAAAGAATTCATATTGGAGAATTGATTGCGTGAGATGCAAGGGAATCGTCTTTTGTAAGCGTTGAAGTGATGCATACGCAAGAAGCACTCACAGTAAAATATTTTATTAATGAAAAACATTTGCATCTCATTTCACCGGATCATGGCTTATTAGCTGTATGGCTCTCCCGGAATGAAAATGCATATTCATTATTACCTCCCCATTAATATTGATAAAGGCACACAGTACATTTCACTTTCATGTTCAGCAATGATAGTAAGTGCACAATAGAAGGAAAATGACAGTACACTTTAAATATTACAAAATCACATCTCCAACATACCGACATCTGCAGCAGAAATATATTTACATTACAGTATCAGTGTTACGATTGGACACAGTGTCAGATATTGATTTGTATTTTTCCCTGTACACTGAATTTTATTTGCAGTAAATCAGTGGAAAGAGGTTACAGCATCGCATACATCCTTCAATTTAAAGAGGAAACACAATCCAGATCACACAGCAAATATTAAAATGTTTTGTTCGACTGATTTCAGTGTTTGGTAGATTAAAAAAACCCCAGAAAACAATTGAATTCCTCAGAAAACGCTTTACTTCGCGAAATAGGCTCGGAATAGAATTAAGCGCAGTTTAAGCGAATTATTTCCACAGGCCTAATTTATGCCTTAAACCCCAGCTGTCATTGTTTTTCATTTCGACTTAAGACATATTGCATTGAAACAAATCTAGTTAAAACCGTATTACAATCACAAAAAGCCCTGGCTAAATCCGTTCCATTTTCTGACAAAAGTATTATTGTTTCCTCTCAATGCGGGAGGATCGACTAAGAACAATTTGCACAGATTCGGTGCCTCTGTCCTCGGCAGTGTGCCGTAGGAGTTCAGGCTTGCGTGGCACCTGGATAAGGGGGCTTTTTGTCATGCTTGTGTAAGAATGTGATACATAACTCTTTTATCGGCGGCTCCTGCCTGCTAAGCTTATCCCGGCTTTAAGGCTGCTGCACAAGTTGTTCTAATGAGGCTCCCCGGGCCGGAAGGATCCGCCGGACGAAGACGTGCCCAGCATCCCAAGCACGCACACACACACACACACACACACACACACACACACACACACACACACACATTCAGATGGGAGAGTAGGGGTCCTGTCTTAACCGTGGCCTCCGACATATACGTCACACTGAGTAGATGTGGGCCAATGCGGCTCTGCAACGGTATTCTCCTTCCCTTAATGGAAGGATTGTGCAATATTTTGCTCTCTCTTTCTCTGTGCGTGTCCAACTCCTCTCTGAAGTGTCATTAACCTTGAGGCGTGATGCGCAGTATGCATACCCAATTCATCCTTTCCTGAGGAGAAAAAGACAGACTCGTAAACCTGATTACGATAAATAAACAAGCTTCTCGCCACACATCTGTGGCTAACTGGTTATGTTTCCCTCGTGCAGAGATGCGCTCCGTTCCAGAACCCAGGGAGCTGCCTACGCAGGAAGCATTTTAAGGGATCAAAGGCGTGAAGGATGTTTCAAAAGGTAGGCAAATTAATTACGCTGCCTTCTAAGATGCCACGTTTTTGGCCAAATTGTAAAGCAGCACCACTTGGTCCTTAGCCAATTTCAGAGAAGGGATTGGAGAAGGCCAATCCCAGAATACAATGCAACACAATCAGCTAAATAAAAAAGATAAAAAAAGCATAGAAAAATAGATTCCCCAGTTTAGTGTTTTTATGCTCATCTCTCTATCACCAGACCAAGCTCTGGAGTCTGTTCTGTATTTTCTACTGCACAAAAGGCGTGATCAATGGGCATCGTTCAAATAACTCTGTACGCAACTGGATAGTCCTTCAACCAATCAGACCACAAGAGGAGTGATCAACAGGCAACGACACATCATTTCTCTATCTGTTCTCATGTTAAACCCGCCAATAGTGTGCCAGGTGGATAAGCCAGTCTGTGATTGGTTCCCACAAAAGTGTAATGGAAGCAGTAGAAATGAATGTACAGGTTTGCTGACAGATTTCCAAATCGCTGGCAGATCATGCTGGGTTTACCCAGTCTACATATAGTAGGTGCTATTAGCACCATTAGAAAGTCTGTTCCAAGTTGCAAGGGTATACTTAATCCGTCACTTACGAGGTCCCGTGATTGTTGGGATGCCATTTTAAGCTTATTTTTTAGCCCCATACTTTAGCCCCACTAAAGTGCCTTGAAACATGCAGCATTATTCAATATATTGATGCAATTTCCACCAAAACAGGAAGACAGGGTGGGATATATCGAACAGCTCCACCCCTTTTTAAAAACAGCCAATAGCGTTTTGTTTATATCACAGCTCGGCCAGAGCAGTTCTCATAATCTTTCTCCACATAAATCATAAAAGTTTCTCCACATAATCTCCTCCATTTTGTTTTAAAAATACAGCATTCGGTGCAGAATTCAGAGGTCTGCGCCAGTCCTCGTGACACTGTCGTAAAACCAGACTTCATTCGCCCCAATGGGAAGCATATTTGTCTGAATTGTTCCCTATCCCCTATATAGTGCACACTGTGCCATTCACCTTGTAGAAAATAGTAAATGTGTGAACAAGTGACTGATTTTAGCGCTGATCCATCGTCTGTTTATAATGTAGGGGGCGGGGCTTTAGATTCCAGAGATCATTTGATTGGACAGATAATCTGATGAGAAGCTGAAGTGCAGAGTGATGTCATATTGGCAGAAGTGAAAGACTGTACATTTGGAATGCTTATATGATTCTAAATAAAAAATGTATCACTGTTTTGGAGCACACTAGCTTAACAGTAAGGCGAACATACTCCTACTAAAAGCCAAAAAACATCTTTAAATAGCTGGGTAAATGTCTCTCTGGTGGTATAGTGCCATAAAAGCAGTAGACACTATACAGGGAGGCATCTCACTAGGTTCTGGAACAGGCATCAGAACACGCACAAACAGTTTAAACAAACAAAAGTGACATTAGCCCTGCTGAAGAGAAGGAAGCTGCCGGATGAAGAGGGCCACGTTTCTCGCATCGTAAACTTGGACCGCACCTGATGCGAATAGCTCAGACTTTACATTCTGTCACACCCGTTGGGTTATATCTGTATTATTTAGAGCACTGGAACAGCGCGTACCACCTTGTCCTGCGTTCCCTTCACACCCCTCCTGACAGCACGCCAGCGCGGTTCACTCAAATGAATAATGTAACTTTGTGCCTGGAACAAAGTGAGGAGCTTACAGCGGCATAGCGCCTGCCATGGCTGCTGATTCGGGCTGAAGAAGATAATACCAAAGACAGCGAAAGGAGAGAGAGAGAGCGCGAGGAAGAACGCTAAGCTGCTTCATCAAATCTCCCAAATGAGACGAAACACACAAAAGCTGCTGAAAGGGTGTGCGAGTCAATCCACACAAAGAAAAACATCAGGCTCGCGGCTCCGTCTGTATGCACAAGCCAGAGGAGGAGACAAAAACGGTTCTTTATCGAAATGATATAAATGGAATCATTATGCGCGATGGTTGCACACACGCTCTGTAAAGAGCAAATGCGATGCACTAATGAAAAAGACAACAAACAGATCAATAGGGCGTACCTCATTGCGCAAAGAGCAAGAGGCATTGTGGGAATGAGAAGACGGATTATAATACAGATATTTTCCATTGTCCGTGCTTCGAGCCGTTGAGAGAAAGGCACATTAATGAAGACAAATGAACGATTGTTTGTCTCCCGCAACCTCGAATTAAACGGGTCTGGGGAAGCTCGGCATCCGTCTCACATTCCGCGGATGAAGTGAAAGGGCTATTCTCTCTCACCGCAATCAGTGTTCATCTGAGCTCCATCCTCCCGTCTGATGGGGAGGGGGACGATGGGCAGAATTTCAGAGGGAGGTGTAATTGATTAACTCGTGGAAAGCTGATTAAGATTAACTATCAGCGTGAAACCAGAATGCTTTTTTTAGCTGGCGGAAACTTTGTCAGAACTTTTGGTTTTAGAAGATGAATGCAACTAAAAGGAAATACCTGCCCCGTGACATTTTCCTAAACTGTCACTGCTGTTCATAAATTGTGGTCGGTTTCTCATGCTCACCCAGGCTGCATTTATTTAATCAAAAATAGGCAATGTTGTAAATATTATTACAATTTAGCATTATAACCGTTTATCTGAATATGCTTAAAGGCCTATATTTTAACAATAACAATGACAATTCTTTTTTACATATATAGCAATTTTCAGCTTTTTTTTTTGTTATAAAAGATTCAACTCATATTAATTGAGTCAGTTTAATTTAATTTAAGTTGAAATTACTTAATTGAGTTGATTATACTTTTTTTTTTACAGTGTTCATAAATCAATGCTATATGCTGATTTGGTGCTCAAGACACATTTTTTTTTTATCATTATCAATGTGAAAAACAGTTGTACTGCTTAACATTTTTTGTGGAAACTGTGATAATCTACATGCAAGTTTTTTTTCAGAATTCAATGATGAATATTAAGTTCAAAAGAACAGCATTTATTTGAAATAGAAATCTTTTGTAACATTATAAGAGCCTTTACTGTCAATTTTGACATGCAATTTCTTTTGAAATATTTTTTGAACAGTAGTGTACTATGTTCACATTTAATTTCATAGTGTTATATGAAACATGATAATTAAGACGGATCTCACGAAAATGCGTATAAATAGTACGAGTTTGCAATCTCGTGGAATGTATCCGCCAAAATGAGTTTTGGCGTGCGTATGGTACGCGGTTTTTCGCGTGCATATGATACGCACTTTATGGAGTATTATACATACGAACCCACCACCCTAAACCTACCCAAGAGTGTGTCATATGCACGCCATAAAGTGCGTATCATATGCACGCAAAAAAAACGCGTACCATACGCACGCCAAAACTCATTTTGGCGTATACATTCCACGAGATTGCAAACTCGTACTATTTATACGCATGACCATGAGATCGTGTTGGATAATTATAACACAAGTTCCCACCCAAAATATCACAGTTTAGAATCATAATTATTAAGGATTCTTCATTCACAGCACATTTATCTTAATATGATGCATAATATGTGGGGGGGAAAGGTAGAGGGGACTTGATTTTATCCGACAAGATTTGATCGGATGATGAAAAGTGGGCGTTATATACCAGAATGTAGAGCAGGGCTGAAAAAGAATCAGTTGAGAAAGAAAGGTACTGCATTTTGACAAAATATTAAGAAAATGTGTTTCCTATTTTAAAAGAAATGCACATGATGCATTCAAAATAACGCCAGGAGTATGTGTTAAAGTGAACAGTATCAATTTTGATTTCGTGTTGCTTTTAAAAATAGGGGTTTGCACAGTTTTTTGCAGTAATGATTGCACTAGCACCTATGGTATTTTGGTGGAAACTATGGTTACCATGGTGAATTTTCATTAAGCACAGCTTGTCTCATTATAATGGTGATACAGCCTTTGTTAAAGCAGCTCTCGAATCACATCCATCATTTCTGATGGCTGAATTCTGCATCAGTCTATTTGCATCAAATCACTATCCACAATATATTCCAAACTATTTAAAACAGCCGGTTTCCAAACAACATTTCGCACAAATGAGCCGCACTGCGGACCATGACTGAAGGAGAAGGAGTTTGAATTGATTCTTCATTCCCATCTTAGCCACTCATTTCAAAGCATGAAGCGTTTTCAAGAGGATATGTGATCTACTGCACCAAATTAATTGTATACTTGACCTCTGTCTGAAGCTGCTCTGGAAGGTCTGACAACATTCAAAGGCTGACAGCGATCTGAAAAAACGAATGTTTAAAGCACATGCCAACAGCACTTCCTCTAAGGAACATTTCCATTTCCTATTACCTGGCCACATTCACACGAGGGAGACGGCGGTCGCCTAGGCTGTTCATTTGGTGTTTTTCTGCCTTCTTGCTTTCCTTCATTTGGCCCTATTCACACCAACGAGTCTGCCAAGTCTAGTTTTGTCAACTTTGTGCAGTCAGGCCCCCGTCTAGTATGGTGGTTTTCATCTTTCACACATTAAATTGGGAATTAAACGTCCGTGGGTTTTATCTTTCAATCTCTCCGGTCTGCCCTCTTACTTTGACACGTTCTTTAATGGTTCGCCTGTGGAGTCGCCACCCACCGGGCCCCTTAACGCACGTGTCCAGACGCTTGATGTATGAAGACTCGCACAAATTGGCAATCAGGTGAGGTTGGCTTGGATAGAGGCTCTACTCGCTGGCATCCTGACTCCAATTCCCTTTTCTGGCTCTAGCGTCTGTTTTCACCGGGGCTCTGACAGGTGCTCCTGACAAAATCCATTACCTTTGCAATTACACAATCTCACTTTCTCCGCTCACCCTTCCCGACCAGAGACTGCCATCGCCTCGCCTGTCCGTTCGGACGATTGGCTAATTAGGGGAACTTAAGAGGAGGAAACCTGCTTTAATTTTCATTACGCTGAGGAGACATCCCGACTGTCACCACTGCCATCAGCGGGAAGAAGTGACGTGTGTGACCTCTCTCTTTGACTCTCATTTAGTGTCTCTCTCTGTCTGCTATGGAGGAACGTAAAACTTTTCATGGTGTATTTGAGAAATGAAGCATGAGACGCTTCGTTTCGGCCCGATGGCGATCTCATCTTCGATAAAGAAAGAAGCCCATAAAGAAATAGATGGTCTGAGATGAAAACTCTGTCATCATCTATTCACCCTCATGTCATTCCAGCCTCATATTATTATTTTTTATTCTGTGAAACAGAAAAGGAGATGTTAGAATGTATGAGCTTCCGTTTTCCCAAAGGCGGGCAGAGATTTTCACTCAGAAAACGGATAAATACTGCAAAAATTAGTCCTTTTTTGACTTGTTTTTCAGTGCATAAGAAATGTGTCTTGAATAAAAGTATATTTTGTTTTACAGCACAGGCTGATTATATATTTATTAACTTGTTTTAACCTTGTTTATACTCAAATCAAGTGAAAATACACTCATATTATAAATTCTCTTAATATCTCATGCAACTAAATTTATAATGTTTAACGGATTAAATATTTGATTTGAGATATTTTAACTGGAAAATGAAACCAAAATACTTATTAAGAGCAGTTTTAGCAGTGAAAAAGCACAATAAAAATCCTCCATATACATACTTGTACAGCTTTTTTCTGAAGCAATATGATAAAAATCCTAATCCTAAACCCTATAGTAAGCACCTGTAGTGTTGCACTTTATTTTGAGGTGATATACAGTGTAATTAAATATTAAAGTACTGAGTAAAATCAATTAACAACATCTACTTACTGTAGGGTAAGATTAGGATTTGGTTGAGGATTAGTTGTACGTAATTATGCATAATGTCACAAAGGACACAAAGTGTTAACAAATAAAGTTCAACCAAGTTTAAGGTTAGTTTTTGTAATTATGCATAATATACTGTTATTACATGTAGTAACGTGTAACTACACCACCTTAAAATAAAGTTTGTGAGTAAAAATCACCTACTTTTGTTGCATGGAAAACAGAAGATCGGAACATCCCCATTTGTGTTTTACCGAATAAAGAAACAAAATTTGGGGTTTAACTATTCCCTTATTCTCACGTAACATCCCCAAACATACCTTTTCTCTTCTGCTTCCATCTATAATAACACTGAGGTCATAATTCATATTTGCCCGTTGACATGAGGCGAGCTCAAAATGTGAACTTTTCCCACTTTCTTTGAGAGAAGCGCTGAGAGACATTCGGCCAATTAGCATGATTGCAGATAATAGTTTGAGGTCATCTGAACCAGGTCCACCCACAGACGATAAACAGACGCTCACCTCTGCGAAATCGATTCGCTCTGCGCCTGTGTTCGAGATGCTCGTTTAATGGATGTGAAATCCGCTCGCTTTTTAAGCATGACTCCGGGGGTCAAAACAAATATCTAAAAGAAAGTAAAACGCAATCAGAGTTAAAGCCATTTCTGACATAAATACAGCCTCGGAGTTCTTAAGGAGAATAAAGCAGAAAGCTGATTAAAGATCCCTAACCGTAATAAAAACAAAGCTAAGCTAAAATTGTTTTCATAAGCCTTTGCTTTAAGGCGATTAGCCCAAGTTTTCGGTCTCTGACTTTTTTCCGCCTTTTGTTTCGGTGACATCAGATTTAGGGCATCCGTCATCCTGGACTGCTTCCTGTTGAGAAAGATTAATTGCGTCGCCCCATCCGCGCGTGCATGAACTGCATAATCACCTCCGCTAATGAGGGCTGCCATTTACCGCCACAATTACTGCTATTTTCAAACCCATTCAAACCTCACACCCAAAGGCCAAAGTTTTGGTCAGACCGGTTGCCATGGAGAGGTTTTTTTTAATTCCACTTTCACTGAATATATTAATGCGCATCTGATGGTTATGCACACAGGCTTGGGGGAACACGCGCATAAACGTGCTAAAAATAGGCACAATTATGGACCTATGCAGTCCAGAGAAAATGTCTCCTGTAGATGTTACAGGCTGACTTTCGAGTTGCACGGTAAAGTAAATCACACTAAATTACTCCAGTGCATTTCGATTCGGCTGCATTAATCTTTGAGAGGAAAAATAGAGCAGGAAATGTATCTGGAAATAAACTTCCTATTTATCACCCTACAGCGAAGCCTGTGCCTTCAGGGGGAGACGGTCCATGTGAACAACCTGAAACAACCTGAGACGGCCAAATCGTTTTTTCTTATTGGAAAACGTTTCACGGCCACAACTATCGCGGCTGTGCCAGCCGGTTCTGGTGCGGTATGATTGGTAAGGTCCAATTCACAGCGTGAATAAGCCTCTCTCTGGCTGATTACATGCTTTGATGTAGTGTCGTGAACACTTTCCAGGCTCACTTCTCCCTAGGACACACAAACGACACCCAGACGTTTCATTCAAATTCATGACGCGTCTCCTCCAAGTTCCGCACAATAATTGAGGGGAAGTCAGGTGAAACTTGCCCGGGGCCAGATTTGAAATGTTATTGAGAAATGACAGATGGTAGACATCCTTTACCGAGGCAGCATTCGCGAATGGACCACTTGGATCTCTCGGCGGGTCCTTGATTACCTTGGAGGCAGTTAATAGGCAAACTGGTAAAGATAAGGGTGCTATAGACCGCTGTTAGCGCTATTTGTTGAACTAATCAATTTCCCACCATAAACACTAATCATAGCCAGTCAATAGCTATGTTTCCATCCATCTATTTTTATACTCATTTTGGGATATTGCATAAAAAACGCTGAATGGAAATGCCAAAATGTTTTGGAAATGTCAATTGAGTTGGATACAATTTTATCCAATAAGAAACCATGCGCATGGAAAACACATTTACCGAATAAATTCCTTAAGGCGCAAGCAATTTATTATATGTGGAATTATTATATACAGTGGCTTCTCCTGCGGCAGCAACTTCTATTTTTCTTAGTGATATTAAGCACCAGTTTATCAGGAAATTACGAATTTGTTCTCTTCAGCTCACTGGATGGAAATGTGATATTCCAATTTTATTCCAAACTTTTGATGGAAAAATAGCAAAAATATACATTCACCAAAAATATAGTGTCATAATATGTCTGACGTTTTCTTTTAGGAATTTTTGGCATCAAGATTCGACATTCAGCGCGTGTTGAGGAGAATACTTGCAGAGAAATATACCCTGCACAGAATATGCATTCATTTGGGTCATAAAAAAATCATTTAGCAGCCCCAACATGTATTAGTGTATTTAATTCATTCGAAAATATCTGATATTATTATAATAAATCAATAAAATATTAAAGCCAATTGCATACGCACGCAAATGACTTTCTCAGAACAAACATTTGAGCTATTTTAGATTTTTAGCGGATGTATGAACTCTATTTTAATCTTTTTTTTTATTATAAAAACGTATTTTTGCAAATTTTATCTAACAACTAGTTTTGATAGTTAGTTCACTAGTTTAAAACTGTCCACATTTTTTTTTTGAAACAGCTAAATGCGAATATACATTTTAAAATGTTTTAAAATTAGGTTTTTAAAGTGCAACAGTACTTCCCTGCCCCTCTGTACCTGATCTTTTTAAACTGTTAAAATAAGCAGATCATCTTACAGGCAAGTACATTAAAATCATAAACAGGGTCCTGCTACCGCCTCTGTTTCTCAGCCCTTGAGATCTGGGCTGAAACAGAGGTCACGTCTTGCATCTGGTTCCCTTTGTAAGCTACTGAAACTTTGAGAATCTTCCCAGTCCAGACATCGCCTCAAACCTCGGTCTCATAGTCCTGCCGTGGATGTTGCTCTTGCTCCTTTTTCTTCTTTTTCTTTCCACAAAGGCCGTGAAGGCCACAGAAGCAGGCAAAGGTGAACTGAGGCATAGTATACCTATCTCTGGACCTCCACAAATGTATGACACCTGCAGAGAAAGAAAGAGAGAAAAAAATGTAATACCAGATAAAATGATCATTGATACTGGCAGATCTGTGATCAGTGCTCTCAAAGTAAAAGTGAAAAAGAAAAACCATTGGCACTCAAAGTGCTTTACATACAGAAGAGGGAATCTCCTCAACCATGACCAATGTACAGCCTCAGCCTGGATGAGGAAACAGCAGCCATATTGCCCTAGAACGCTCACCACACACCAGCTGATTGGTGGAGAGGAGACAGTGATGAAGACAATGGTCGTATGGAGATGAATAGGAGGCCATGATGATGGACAGAGGCCAATAGGAAAGTTTGGCCAGGATGCCAGGGTTACACCCCTACTTGAAGATTCTGGGATATTTTTTTAAATGACCGTGGAGAGTCAAGACTTTGGTTTATCGCCTCATCTGAAAGATGGTGCTTTTGATGAACTTGACGATGAAAGAAGTCTACACTAGATGTCTTCGCGGGTCCATTTGGATCTGAAAATCCGAGGTCCAACCTGAGACCTGAGCAGTTCAGGTGCAAATCTTCAGACACAAGTACCTCGGACACGGCTCGCTCGATTTCAGTGGCCTTGGGTCTCTGGTACTTTTCCTAATGGACCAGAGAAGACCCCCAATTAGGTTCAGGTCCAATCAGGTTTGAAAATAAATGCCATCGAGTCGGTTCGGACTTGGGTCTAATTTTATCAGGTCTTTTTTGGTTTTGTTTTTATTTATGTTCACCGGGTTTATATAAGAAGTGATTTGGGACAGGTACAGATTTTTGAACCCAAGTAGACCCAAACCCAAAATCCTGGCTTGTTTTAATCCAAACTTGGGTCAAATATGGGCAAACCCAACCATTGGGTTAAAAAATGTGATAATGTTTTTAACCCAAATGTTTTTATGTTTTTAACCCAAACGCTAGGCTTATTAATTTTTGACCCAGATCTATTTTAATCTGTTCAGCATTTTCTCAGATACGTCAAAACAAAACAGAATGAGATGTTTCTGTAGCTCAAACATAGAGCATGTCCCAAACAATGCCAATGTCATAGGTTCGATTCCCTGGGAATGCATGAACTGATAAACTGTAAACCTTCAAAGCAATGTAATTCGCTTTGGATGAAAGCATCTGCCGAATGCGTAAACTGGCAAAATTGAGTTTTTTGCAACAAAGCAGAATTAGATGCTTTTTACGGCAGGCAAAATGTCTGAATTGTTCTGTGAAAATTCATCTATTTCAAATGTCTCCAATGTCTGTTAAAGAGCAGGTCATCTGGAAAGCATCTGTCATGTGCAAACATCTTCAAGAGTTTTCTAAATGTCTATTTAACATCTGACAGCAAATGTCTCAGAGATGTATTGCTGATGAGCTAAATCTATCAAGGTAATGTAAATTCACATGAAACAAGTGTTTACACTGATAATTATTATAATAACTGACAAATACTGCATGAATGGCCTATAGCTCTGAAGAGCTTGGATAAACTGAATTGCGAACTGGTTAGTGATTAAGAATTGCCATGAGCAAAAGAGTTTAGTGAATTTGCCACTTTATTCTCTCGCAACAAAGCTCGTTAAACGTTGGACATCATGTGCTGAAAATGCAGCAGTCGCTCAATTATGAAGTTCAATAACGTAATTCTGAAGGGCTATAATACAGGCAAAACGCGCTAAAGCAGCATCTCAGCGTGACTGCCGTGTTATCTGCACTGCATTGTTTCAGGCTGTAGGTTTGCTTGTGTTCTGCAGAGAGGAGATTACATGCTGAATGCATTTCGGACTCGGCTGGCTGAGCCGAGCGGCTCACGCGCTGATGAGCTTCCTGTGAGAGGACAGGGCGAAATCGCAGCTATCATATCCTGTGCAGACTGCAATTAACTCAAGTGCGGCTTTCGCTCTGGGAATTGAGACGTCTGAAATCTTGAGTCTTAAGCCTCACGGATGCGGGAAGGTCAAGCACCGCACACGTGCATGTGAATATGTGGACACCGGCGGTGTGTTCACCCCTCAGTAACAGTCTATATCCCGTCACGAACGGTAAACAGCTTTGTGCGTCTGCATTTGGATGGTGCTGGGAAATTAGACACTGTGTTAAGATGTGCAACGGGACATGGACAGAAAAGCAATATGGCTGGGGTGGACTGCACTGAATGGATTTGACATTGCAGAACCGTGGATGGTCCCTACGGTCCCATTAGGGTACTTGCCACTAATGGTTGAGGGCACTCCAGTGATGAGAACTACACGTGTAAGCACCTTAAAGCCACTAAACCACAAGCACCCACGTCCTAGACAAGCAAAAGCCTCCATTTGCACTCCTAAGAGTCCCTGGTTTAGTCAAACAACTCATGAATTAGTCAGCCACTCTGTAATGATGCCATATCAAACATCGCCAAAAAAAAGGGCCTCGTTCATCATTCAACACAGAATTAATTTCTCAATAAATTATTTCAAAATTTCTAAATCAATCATAAACTAATTTGTATGTAATTTGCTTGCACTATAACAAAATTTAACATAAAACAATAATACAAACTTCAATTAACATGAATTACTGGATCATGCGTTTACAATTGTGTAGTAAGCTACCTCATTAATTGAGTTGAAAAATTACCAAAAAATGTGCGTTTTTAAATGTCAATGTTTTAATTCAATGACTAATGACAAATTTAAAAAAATGATTTTTTTTTGTGAAAAATGCTTATGTTTTGTCACATTGTGCATTATTACTCAATTTACATAAGAATGGATTTGTGAATGAGGCTCGTTCACACCATGGATGACAACTATAATGATAAATATATAGTAAAAAAAATCATTATATTGTATAAATAAAAGAATACCAGTGTCCACACAATGTATAATGATAACGGCACAGAGAAAACAAGTTGGAATAACTTTTTTTTTTGTAGTTGATACAATAACAATAAAAACACTGACAGCCATTCAGAATCAACGGCAGAGGACGTGGTGTGCGTAGAATAAACGTGTTATTAATAACACAAATGTTATTGTCCACTTGTGTGGACATTAATATACAAATGGTTCTCAACCAGAACATGCTTCTTGCCACTGCGGCGATGCGACGGGAAAAGCATTTCTGCTTTTAACCGCTAAGTGCCGCTATAAGGCCGTGTGTCCACCAAAACGTTTTAGCTACCTAGCTAGCTAGGTGCTATGCTAAAAACGCCTCGCTTTGGGCGCTTGAGAGGGTTTTGGCAGGGCAGTGTTTTTCCCCCCCAGGTGAGACAGTTGTTATGATACGGAATATCCACGTAAGTGTTAGTTTCTCATTTCAGAGATAGCTTGTTTCTGTATTGATTCTATATAATAATGCCGATACAACGTACAAAAAAGAATTTAAAACAAGAGCCAGAGCTTTGGTTTGGGAGGGGCACGAGTCACGACACTAGTCAGCAGGAGGGTAAAACTATTTTTATTTTCCTTTCCACACTGCACACAGCAACAACTTTTAACAAAGCGACCAAAACTGCCTGCCAACTGACAGACGAACTGACAATGGCTTTCTTATTTAGGTTTAAATAAAAGGTAATGTGGAGGATAAACTTTCGTAAAACATTCTCTCATAACATGTTAAAGCCGAGATCAAACACAATATATTTAAAAAAAACAATTTGATAAAAAAAACTAAAAAGAATACCTGCCTAGAGAGGAAAAGAACACGTTGAGTGCGTTTACATGCACGTTCTTAAGCCGATTGTCGGGGTCGCACACCGCACGCGAAGCTCAGTGCCGCGTCTCAGGTATCTCCCACCGGACGCACACATTATATACACGCAAACTCAATTTTAAATCGGCTTCTGTCAGAAGAGCTGCACAATGGATGTATCTTGTAGCACAGGGTGAAATCAGTATGTATAATAGGTGAGTTTACATGCACACCAGTAAACTGATAACTCCAAAAAATCAGCTTATTGAAATAATTAGTTTTCCCCGTTTACATGCAAACCAGTAAACTGACAATGCAAGTAAACCGCGTTTACATGACTTTATTAATAAAGCGGGTTATTTCCTTGTAGTGATGTCAAAAATAATAATGTTCGTATATCTGACTCGAAGTTTTTCAAAAGTTATGTCAGTTGTGATGTTAAATAAAGCGTGCACAGTGTCAGCGGGAGATTTGCGGCTCATATTATCCCTCATGCCTCAGATTTATGGCTCATATTATCCCTCATCAGTTCCAGATGCAGTGTTTTGACTGAACCTCTTCTACTTCTGCTGCATGAGATGAGAACACATCTTTACAATTTTCTGGGTCTTGAAAGAGTCTGCGTTTCTGATATCCTTATTTCATGCAAAATGCTAGCTCGCTCTGTCTGGATGCATTTAAATGTGCTCTAAGTTTGCGGTTTTGTCACCTATCACACATGCGAACTTCAATAAGCCGTCAGAAAGCAGGCTAATGCGTTTACATGCAGCGCGAAATCGGGGTAAGAGGCAAAAAACTACCTGTGTCGATCGGTTTATGCCGTTTATGACCTTACTCCGATAAAAGAATGACCATGTTCATTGTCGGCTTATTAGGCATAATCGGCTTAAGAACGTGCATGTAAATGCACCCATTGACGATTTAAGGGAAATATAATATAAATGTAATATAAAACCTTGAAATGTCGCTCTGTCGCATGGAAGGATTGTAAACAACTTCCTGAGTCGCCGCGGACAGGCGCCGAATGCCGCCGCCAGTGCGTAACGTTACACTCATTGAAAACATGTTCGAATTTTAAAGGCGCACCGAGTCCGGTGCGAAGCTCAGGGCCCTTAAAGGGGTCACACACCGGATAACACCCGCAAAGATTCGACTGAGAGACTGGTGGTCGAATCCGGCTTCGCATATCGATGCATCGAATCTTCGACCATTTGGGGTCACCCCTACTTTACTCTTTTTGTAATCATTTTGACCTTTTATTCTAGATAGCAGTCCTTTGATTAAAGCAAAATCAAAATTTCATTTGTTTTTTTAATACAAAACGTGGAGAATAGGACTTCTATTTGAGAAGCTCACAGATATTTTAAGCCAACACTTTGCATTCCACGTGGAGTTCAGTTCAAGGCTAAAGTCCAAGAAAATGTGGCACGTCTGTGATTATTTTCAAATCGAGGTCAGTTCGGCAGGGCTTCTGGGAGAGCGTCTATGCGCACGGTGCTTGAGTGGCACTCGTAGTGGTTTCGAATTGAGTGGAAAAGCTCTGGTTGCTGAGTTCGCAGTCGAGGAGTGTGATTATTTTGTGCCAGGTGCAGTTCTGTAGCTGCAACAAAGCCGGATGAAGCCGCAACGACGGACGAACTTTGACGCACAAATACGCGGAAAAAAACAGCAACGGCGTGCTTTTATCCGACAGACGAGGACTCACACATTCATAAATTAGACAGGTCTTCATGGTGTGATGCGCTGGCGTTGTTAGCCTGCCTGCACACACATACACAAACAAACAAACACAAAAACCCTCCCAGTTCTGACACTTCTGGATTTTTATTTGTCCAAATCACTTCCTTCAGTTATTCCCCCAGGTAGCATCGCCACCCCTGCCCTGATCACAATAACAAGCAGAGGTGATATTGCGCCTGGGAGGATATAAAACATTAACATTTCACTCTCCTTGCGCTGCTCCCAATGAGTCTAATTAAGAGAGGGAAGCTGGTGATAAATACTGCAGGCTTCGTTAAAAACAGCCTGACTCAGCAGACGGTCATGGCGGTTTGGCGCTGTGCTTTTGACGCTTGGGTAAAACTGCCAGCCACGGGGACAAAAACCAGCCACAGTGCAACGGGGGGCTTGCAAGCCTACAGACACAGTGCCCAAGGGCACAATGTGTATGTGTGTGTGTGTGAGAGACAGTGAGAACGAGAGAGAAAGGGAAAGAATCGTGGATTATTGTCAGCATTATGCAGTCTTGCCACATCCTGAATGCTGTAATGTCATACTTGTCAACGTGAAGAAAAAATGTTTCTATTCATCGCCAGCTACATATCTAATTAGCCCATCACAAGCGTGACTGCACTCCGGGACTCAATGCTAAGTTCATTACGAAAATGGATTCACGATAGTTGAGGTGCTAGTTTGTGCTGGCAGAGAAGTGAAACATAACGCACAGTGATCCACAAAAACACTCCAGAACAAGCAAACGCGCCGTGATGGCGCCACGATGCACGACATTTTAATGGCCGCAATCAAATTACCAATGTACATTAACTCGTCTCATTTAGAAAACGCACACATTTACATGTTCGGATTATTAAGAAAAAAGGTTTTTTGTATATGATACAAGATCGAGGCGTTCTCTGCATGCGTCATGCACAATTTCCTTCTGAGACCAATTTGATTCCGTGTCCTAACTAGCTGTGATAGCAAAACGTCATGCATAAGACAATTTGTCAGTTGCTTGGTTTATTTTTTTCTGGGTAACCACGCCCACATCAAAATCTCATTGGACCAAAATCCTAAATGTGTATTTAACATGAAATATATTCTGATCAGGATTGTGCAAAATGTAGAATTTAAAGGGAGACCATTCTTAGATAATGAAACTCTGATGAGAATATATTAATTTTATAATATAATAATTAATGTACACATTTTTAATTCAGAAGTTGGTATATAAATTGAATTGTCCACACACTACAAGAAGGCCAGGAAGTGGAATGTAAAAGTAAAAGGAATTCTGGGAAATGAAGTTCCAGAATAAAGTTCATGCATAAATCCGTTTGTAAGGCCAGTACAATACAAGACTTTTTAAACTTCTATTTTAAACTTTCAAACAAGCCAACAGTCAAAGGTTTCTTGACAAACTTACATTTTTCTTGTTAAAAGTGACATATATTGGGGTTATATAAATTTCTAATCAAGTTACTATTTGAAAACTCAATTTTAATTCAGGAACTGAAATGGAATTTGCATTACATTTTAAAGATTTGTAAAATTGTTGTCAAAAAACAAAACAAAAAACCTAAATTAAATCAGCTAAAATAACTGTCAAAAAGTCAAAATTATGGTTTGCCATGACCAAATCATTTACAATAGACTGAAAATGTTGCTGCCTTAAATTTTTCAAGAACAATCCACTTTGATGTTTAGCAACCCTGACTGACTGTGAAAATATGATTTACGATGACCAAATCAATTAATTGCAATTTGATGCATTTCTAGAATTTGCCCATGAAATTAAAACATGAAAAATAAAAAGTTTAGAATTGGATTGTGAAATTGGAATTGGAAAATTGAATTGAATGCATTATTTAAAATAGAGGGTGTTGATGGGGAGTGGTTGAAAAGCCAAATTAGCTGAAAGAAAAGTAATTTTAGAAGTATAGAATATTAAATAAATAAGTAATTGAATTTCAATTACTTGAAGCTGGAAACCTGCTTGGTTAGGACAGTGGTAAACTAAAACACTTAAAACCTTTCAGGTGGACTGTCCCATGAGGTAGGATGCTTCAAAATCTCAGTCCTTCAGTTGAGCTTCCACTCTGTACCCAATGGCTTTGAACCCTATGTGACATGGCAGAAGAAAATCACATAGGAATAGAAAGCCATAAAACACAGCAGTGACCAAGTAAGACCGCCAAGACACTCCAGCCATCCCATCATCCATTCCTTCCTTCCATCCCGACCCACATCTTCCCCACCTCAGAAGCCCTCCGGAGAGACTCTCAATCACTCTCTGTGTGGCACTGACAAGCCGGCTGAACGGACCAGTGGTCCCACAATCCCTCAGCATCGGTCTGTCTACCGCAGAGAGGAACTCCAATGTAGGTTTAGCATCGGATAGGACCACGGGCCGGAGCGCCGACAGGAAGATATAAGCGCATGCTGCAAAACATGAGGTGTGAAGCGTCTGATATCTGTGCCTTCGAGTAAATGACTCCCTGAATGTCAATTCCTCCGGGAGAGTTTAATATTTCCTGGAAGATAGCAAATGAGCTAGACTAGCACTGCTTTACTAACCTTAGCAAAAATTTTATATTCTCTGTTCAGCTTGGCTTTGTATTCACCTTCTTTTTAAAAGAAGTTGCAAAGTGTACTTATGAGGGGAAAAAATATCAATCCTATAATAAATTATTAACCATAACTGGGATGACTCAGCTCACCGCTAGCAGCAAGCATCAGCATTTCATTACCTTGTTGTTTGCTTCTAAAGCACAATGACCTTGTTTTAGCTTAAGAAGACTTAAGTACCAAATTACACCTAGTTTTCATATTAAAGTCACAGTAAACCTATTTGACTTTGTATTTATGATTTAAATACAACATTTAAAAGAGATTTCAGCCAAGAAGGAAAGATGTTTTGTGGTAATACATTTTGACAAAAAACAACAACTTAATTTTACCATATTTTTGTTCAAATAAATGCAGTTTTTGTGAACATAAAAATCGATGGATGGATGAAACCAGATGAAAGGACATGAGTCCATGAGACAGACAGACAGACAGATAGACAGATAGACAGACAGACAGACAGAGACAGACAGACAGACAGACAGACAGACAGACAGACAGACAGACAGACAGACAGACAGACAGACAGATAGATAGATAGATAGATAGATAGATAGATAGATAGATAGATAGATAGATAGATAGATAGATAGATAGATAGATAGATAGATAGATAGATAGATAGATAGATAGATAGATAGATAGATAGATAGATAGATAGATAGATGAAAACATGGATGGATGGATCGGGAGATAGATAGATGAATGGATGTAAAGATGGATGGATTGAGGTATAGATAGAATAGATTGGCTATTTGGTGGAGGAACGGCTTAATCCTCACTTCCTATTCAGCATGGGAGTTCCTTTTGACTTTGTGAGCACCACAGAAAGACAGAATGAAAAGAAGAGGGTGAAGAAGAAAAAAACGAGTTAAGTCCTTCCCTGCCTTCGACATCCTGGGGGAGATAGGTTTGTGCAGAAGGGGATCCTAAGCTGATTTGTGCTGTTATCAAGATCTCTGTGGCAACAGACAGTAGTCTTATTTATTTATTTCCCAGCAAGACAGAAAGATAAGCCTCGGTTTTCCAGCCGTTGATGCGAGGGACAAAATCCGACAGCTAATCCTAACGGTCAACAGAGAAACAAAGTTTGACCACAAGCCTATTACCGTTGTCTTTCTCTATAATTTAAAGCCATCCATCTGATCCCAGAGCTCTCCGTCTCGCCGGTGAACGTGGGCTAAAGGGCACGCGGGAACGATGTGATATACAGTTATGGGTCGGCCGTGATAAATTTTATTACCCTCTTTCTAGCCACTGATCAAATTCCGGCGTGAACAACATCATGTTTCGATCAGGTTATCGGTCGTTTCGAAAAAGATCCACAGAGAGGGCGATTGATTGGTTTTGTCTCGTGTGCGTCAGTCCTTTCAAAACGCAATGAGGGGGAACGAACGAGCAAACAAAAAGAAGTCAATCTCTCTCCTTCCGCAGATCTATTTGGCTGGTGAGGAATGAAATGGACGGCGGCCAGAAAAGCACCCTGAGAAAGAGTCTGGTTTAAAAGTGAGGGAGAGGGCCATTGATCAGTGGCGCAGATCTGTCTCAAACCTGTCTGAAAAAAGAAAGAGCGATGGAAAGGAAGATAAGGGGAAGGAGAGAGGAGAAATGAGTCATACCATTCCCCCCAAAAAAAACAACAAAAAAAGTTTTAATGAAAAGCCACACTGTTTGCAAATGCACTGAGGCGGTAAGTTCCCTTCTTCTGAGTGTGTATTAAGGTTAAGACAACTCAGACGACAAGCTCTTGAATTCACTTTTCTACAAAACAGACCCGGATAAAAGCATTTGGGAATCCACAGGCTGCTTATGTTTTTAGCACAGGGATCTTATCTCCTGGAATAGCACTAACATATTGCTGTCGACAGCAACGACTTGATTAAATTAGAGCATATTACTGACCAAAATCAATTTAGTGGCTCCTAGAATACATTTTTACTTAATACACTTAAAACTAGGACCATTTGAATTAATTATTAATTATATTTTAACGATTTGTAAAATTGTTGTGTTGTCAGATAAACAAAAAAAGGTAATTTAAATTAGCTACAACAACGTTCAAAAAGTTAAAAATATGATTTACTATTAAGAGCAAATCAATCAGAATATGATGCCGATTTTATGACGCATTTTTTCAGTGCCATTTTAATCATTTTTGAAAAAAACCTCTTCAGAAAACTGAAAAATGTCGTATTGAAGGGGGAAAACAGACCTTTCCTCTAGCTGTGATGTGTGTTCCTGGGTAATTTTCTGGGACGCACATCCTCTCTTCTGCTAGGCTCCCAAAAAACTAAACCAAATCCTCTCAAAATTCAGAGGTTTCTAAGAAAACGCAACACTCTACTCTGTCCTGTTTCGTCCCAGCCACCTCCCAAACCTCCATCTCACCATCCACAGGTGAGTACGGACAGCTGGCCAACCCCTCCCTCTTGGCCCTTCGTGGAAAAAATGGAAGACCGGGTTTTGGGGGTGGGGGGTAGGTAAAAAGCTTTGGTTGTTCAAACACAAAAAGCTGGGCAGGGAGAGAGGGACAGGAGCCGGACAGAGGCAGTGTTTGTGGAGGTGGTATCTCGCTGAGGCATTTGAGGCACCGGGGGGGCCAGGTATTACTATCCATCACTGCCCTCAGCCCTCTCACGCTGGCTCCTGGCCCCTGTAACAAAGCCTCCATTCAAGACACTTACAGCGCTGTTTTTTTTACCCGTCCTTCTCTTTTTTCCCTTCCCTTTTTTTCCAGAGGAAGAGAGCACAACCAAACTGCTCTTTGTGAAGGCCACCGGTGGTCAAAACTAGCAATGTAAATGAACGCTACCCGTCCGTCTAGGTTAAGTCGATGGAGTGGCAGCAAATAAGAAGCCACAGGGTGCAATGTCCTCTTTCAGATCTGACCTTAAAAACACAAAACTGTATTTTATGCTCCTTTAGCGTATCTGGACTCAACAGCTCCCCCTAGAGGAAGACAAGAGAAATTCAGATCCTCTCTAGAGTGAACATTATGGGCTTTGTTATGTTGTTTTTTTTGTTACTTATTTAGCACACACACATTTTACAGAGGAAGCTTATTTATATCAGCGCTACAACTCTGCTGTGGCAACCTGCAGTTTAATGTATACCTCAAAGGAGCAATAGTAAATCTCTTACACTCAAATTCTTGGTTCCTCAACCTGACTCAGACCTAAGTGGGAAATATGTACTGTATATATAATGTTCAGCTATATATCCATATATGTATGCATGCATTCATGTATGCATTTATGTGTGTATGTGTGTGTTCCCTTGTGCACACTTAGTTCTGGCCTAGGATTGGGAACTATATCCATTGCTGCCAATATTTTAAATCTCTTGATGCCAATATATATTCAACAGTATTATACACTGTAAAAAATTTAGGTTATTTTTTGTTGGTTTAACTTAAAAAAGTAAGTAACCTGGTTGCCTTAAAATTTTGAGTTTATTGAAATTAAAAATTTGAATTGATACAATGAAGGAAATTTGTTTAATAAATAGAAACTCAAAATATTTTTGAATCTGAACCACATAAAAAATTTGATAAATCATGAAAATAGCACAGTTTGGCATGTTTCACTGCATCATCAGAAATAAAACACACACAATTACCTAATATGCTTAAAAAACTTTTAATACTATTTTAATAAAGGTTGTCGAATCTCGAAAAATTTTCATTGTATTAACTCAAAATTTCAATTTCAATGAACTCAAAATTTTAAGGCAACCAGGTAACTTTTTTTCTAAATAATTTTTTACAGAGAGCTAAATGTAATAAATTGGTTGTATTATTAAATAATTTACAATTATATATTATATTCTAAATGATATTGCATTAAATAATTACATGTTTTAATAACTCAACAATTTATCACCACAGATAATATATGATAAAGAAATTCTGAAAAAAAAAAATAAAACTATAAAATGTATCAATACAAATTTGTGATACAAACAACATTTATGTTTTGCTAAAATATTTTCAAGCATGTAAAACTGAGACTAACAAGGACATCATTTGAATATGAACTGAATTTGAAAACATTTTTGCATAGATGTTTGAATGAGAATGTGCATTTCATGAGAAGGTGTGAAACTGTCCTAACACAGTATTTAGAAAACCAAATAAAGGAAATTTAAAACTAAACGTTCAGTCATGAAACTCTCCTGAGCAGCTGATTGGTTCTCTTAAAGACTGCGTTGGCCAATCAATCTGTTTGTTCTATCTACATAACCTATTTATTTCAGTCCTGAACCAGCTCAGCTTAGTGCAGTGCACCATAGGAATTTTCCGAGTCCTCCACCCTCCCCAGCACCACCTGTCTAAATCTGCTAGGGGGATCTCCTTACTTTCCTTGCAGCAGCTCGCATTCTGTTCACTGTATTTATGTTTCAGCAACATCTTTTACTCATGGAGCAGATTTAGTCCACCAAAACTAAGCCAATGCATATTCCATTCTTATCAATAAATGCTGTTTAAATCTATTTCGAGAACGGTCATGATATATTTTTCAAGTTATAATTATATAGTTTTTTTTTTTTTTACTGCGTTAATGATGTCTTACAAGCACAAATCACAAAACTCCTAGGCCACTTTAACCTTGCTGAGCAGCACTAGGATATGGCAAATTGATCTTTCACAGGATTAAGCAGAGTGGGAAATGAAAGAGAGATAGACAGCATGAGAGTGAAAGCGGGGGGGGGGGGGGGGGCTCTCTATTTGGTCTTTGTGCTGCCCAGCACTACAGAGCAGCTGCCTTCAGCATGAGCTCTTTTGAGATGTGCACAACCCTATTGATAAAACGGCATGTAATTATATACACACTTCTTATAGAACGGCTTAACCGCTACTCCTTAATAGTCACAACATAATTATACAGTCCCATTTATCAGGCTCACTAATCATATGGAAAGATCCTGGCCCACATAGTAAAGCTCTCTGCGGAGAGCGCATTCAAAACGAGATATCTGAGCGGCCGCTTGAAATGAGGAACTCAAAGCGATGAAAATGTGGACGTAAGCCTATTTCTGCCTCCTGTGGAGGCCGTCTGAGATGCTGGATCTGATCGGCCTTAAATAAAAATAGTGCTGCGAGGGTAAATGATGTTGTACTTTGCTCCTGAAGGATTATGTTTGAGTAACCAGGTACAAAACCAAGCAGCGAAACCAGGTAGGAAAAGGTCACAACGCTTTTACAGAGATGCCACAGATTCAGAGTGAATGAAGCCGAACCGGATGTGAAGGGGGGAGGTGAGTATAAAAGGAGGTCTGTATTCGTGAGTGAATCTGATTCAGAGATAACTCTGATCACTGCACGGCTCGATGGAATTCTTGATTCTGATTGGCTAATCACAGAATACATTTTTTGTTGTTGTATAATGGACTGTTGTCCCAGGAAACCTGTAGTCTCTCTCATAGTTAAAAATAAATAGTTCCCATATTGTCAAGAAGCCATAATAAGTGTGTTTATTTCACGATTAAGATCGGCTGACTCTATATTTTCCCTTACATGAAATATTGATCTGGTGTTGGCTTGGATTTATGCCAGCAATTTGCCTGGACTAAATGCTAGCGGTCACCATGACGCAACACAATGCAGTATCTCAGGATGTGTACATTTGAAGGAAACTCTAATGAAATACTCAGATGATTGCAGAGGAGCAGTAGTTTCCTGCAAACAGCAGGTTTTGTAGCTCCTCTGGTTATCATTTCCACACAAATGCTCTATTTGCATAGGGAAAAGATACTGTTACTGGCTCACTGGATACAGATGGCTCTTGGGAACTATAATTCAGCATCAAGCTAATATGTAGCCGGTCGCAGCAAAGTATCTCTCATCAAGGTCACAAGTTGAGATTCCTACCGCATATTACCGTTTTGTTTTTGTACACTGTCACTTTATATGGAAATCAGGTCCCCTGGTGAATGCAGAATGCCCTCTTTTTCTCTTCTAATGAGGACATCCTGTCACCCTCTATAAGTTTGGAGACAGGAAGGTCAAGGTGATATCGCAAAACAACGGAAGGGGAATCAAAAAGCACTCTCACCTGCTACCTGTCTGTAATGGGACCAAAAGCTTCAGAAGTTTCAATTACAAAACAAAGCCAAATATTAAGTGTTAAATATTCATTTTCTATGTGCATTTTATCATTTCTTTTATTTTTATTAAAAAAAGTTTAATTACAAAAACATGATACATATATATACACACACACACACACACACACACACGCACACACACACATCAAAAAATGATTTCTTATGTCTTAGTACAACATTTTCTAGTGACTGGTCACATCTAAATTTTTCAGCTGGCCAAATTACATTTCTGTGAATTAAATTGCATCAATTCACAGAAATTCAATTTGGCCAACTGAAAAATGTAAATGTGATCAGTCACTAGAAAATGTTCAATTAGAAACCAGATTTCTTTTTTTTACTGTGTAATAAAAATAAATTTAATACAATATATATTATATATTATATATTTATTTTATATTTTTACACACACTTAAAAATCATGTTTTTGTAAAAATACATTTTTTGTCAATAAAAATAAAATAAAAATGATAAAAGGCATATTTGTATGTAATATTTAATATTTGGATAATAATTAATACAAATAATCAGATTTATATGTAAATGAATCCTGTGAATGTTTATTTCTACAAGTAGTCAAATATCGCTTTTTGCTTTTATTTGAAATCCAGCTAGCAGAAGGCAAGCAAACGCTTCATAATTGCAATGGCGTCGTGAAAAGCTATTCGTTTAGAGTTAATAGGCCTGCTTTCCTAATGAAATTCTGAGCAGAAGTAATCGTGAGAAGCAGTGAGTATTTATTATGCTCTGGCACGAGTCGAAAGTGCCAATCTGCTTCATTTGGCAGAGCCGCGCACTTCACGCGAGGAAATTCCCCACCAACCGTGGGCGCCGTTAACTACGCAAGTCAACATACTCGCGCATATGCGCGCACAGACAAGAAAACAAGCCACAGCCTCTTATACCAGTTGGTTCATTATACCAATTGGTTCAGAACAGCAGTGGGTTCGCAGAATGAAGAGGAGGAACAGAAAAAAAGAGAGATGGGGAGCAAGAACTCTCACTTCTAATCAAGGTAGCCGCCTTCTCAATCTCTCGCAGAGGGTCCCCAGTGACAAAACACAGCACGCAGCTCAACGCCCTCCTTTCACAGAGTACCTGACCTCCCACCAACCACTGTCCTCCATTGCATTCAACAATTTTTTCTCTGTTTCTTTCTTTCCCCCCTTTCTTTCTCACTCCATCTCATTCTTTCTCACCAGCCCTGCCCCCTGCACCCTCAGTCTCTCTCTCTCTCTCTCTCTCTCTCTCTCTCTCTCTCTCTCTCTCTCTCTCTCTCTCTCTCTCTCTCTCTCTCTCTCTCTCTCTCCGTGCGAATGGATGGGCTGTTGGCGATTCATTAATCTTGATGCAGCACCTGCACTCTGGCCGAGTGGGAGCGTCCCCCGCCAAATGTCACATTTCATCGGATTAAATTAGCTTTATCTCTGGCAAATGCCTTCCCCTGCAAGATCACACTGATTTTTTCTTCGCACCTCCCAGGAGCAGGGGGCCAGCAGGGGAGGCATCATCATGTATTCATTCACCTCAGGAACGTTGGCGACGAGTTAGCCTAATTGACGGGAGAGAGTCATTATCGGAGAAATGAGAGAATGGATAAATAAGAACGGGGGAGGGAGGCGGCGAAAAGGAGGCTGCTGGGCTGCCGCCCCTCTCTCCAGAAAATGAGTAAGAGCCAGGGAATGTTAGGGAGTGAATGGGCCTCAGTATGACCATGCTTCTGTATTCTGGAGAGCTCTCATCATTCAAACGTAGGACGTTCAACTCTTCCCTTATTTTTCGATACGAGAATAGCAGCTGCTATGCACTAGGCAGGGTTCCCCCCCTCACAATCGCGTCATTTTCGCCAATCACCCCCCCCCCCCCACACACACACACACACACACAAAAAACGCAGCTGAACTGAGTTTAAGAAATCACGAGGGGGGGTCTACTTGTGTATATACTAGTCATTCACCAAAAACTAGCTTGCGCAGGATAACCAGAATAACTGTCTAATGCATTTCAAGTCTCTAAAATACTTAAATTAAATTTTTAAAGTAATGGTTCACCAAAAAAATTAAAATGTATTCACCATTTATTCACTTTCATGTCATTCCAAACCTTTGACTTCTGCGAAACACGAACAACAAATTACATTTGACAGAATTTCGATCCCTTTAACTTCTTCGGCTCGAAAGCTGAACGACAAAACAGATGGAACGATGGATGTCAGAGAGAATGTGCCACGCCCTGAATATGCAGCTGGGCAGAGGAGGCGTAAACAGCGATTGGATGGGGGACGGCAAAAGTCACGCCACCCCTCTCAAAAGGCGACGCCTACATCAACAGGCTACGGAATGACGTAATGGTTGATTGCCTATGGGAAACAAAATTGCATTTTAAATTCCTTCCAATAATCTTTATAATTAAGCAGCAGCAAATTACGAATGCTAGACTTCAAAATCATCGAAATGAGTGAAAAAAGCATTGAGCGATTATTTGCAAACCTTGGCGACTCAACCCGCTGTACTCTGCATTCAAGTTTACACGTCTAGGACTAAGGAACCGTCTTGAAACCTGTGCTCAGGGTCACCGAGTTCCCTGGAAAACCAAACGAGTGCAGCCAGAGAGTTGAGGAAAGGACAATAGGGGACTCTGAGACATTGTTCGAGGCGAACGATAATCTCTCGGCAGAGTCTGATACTGCCAGCGGGGCTGTCAGAGGTGTCATCTTAAGTATCTGAGCGCGGAGGTGTGGAGGAATTGCCATCTCTGGACACCGGCATCTCAGTGAGACCGCCAGACCCTGTCGCTTCCGAGCTTCCACTCTGTCACTCTCTGTATTTTTAACCCAGAAATCACTATTTTTTACTACGCGCTGGCTATTGTTACTGCTGGATTGTATTTTGTGTCACGTAGTGTGCGTACAACTATCCCTCAACCTTTTGGACCCCTTTGTTCGTGCAGACAGGCATTCACACGAGAGGACAGGATTCAGAAGACCTGCTGCTTTTGAGACGACAACATATATCGTGCCCTCCGTAGGTGTCCGTCCCCGCTGCATAGAAGGGATAGATCCAACCGTAATGTGTCTGAACCAATTTAGCTACTGTCAATCGTCTCTCGCAGCATGTGTGTCCGACCCCCCTCCCCTTCCCTTCGTTCAAACACACACACACACAGACACATTATACTTTCCATCTCAAAGCAGCAGGGAAACCCTGAATGTAGAGGGAATCCTGTTTAGCTGTGAAAAATCCACTTTATGATGTCTTTTGACTCTGCACTATCATCTACGGTTCCCCTTGTTGTCTTATACAAGCTTAAGCTACATTTGCTGACATTTTGTGAGATGTAATAAGGAAACCTGTCATTCTTTTCTATCTGCGCCCGTGCTGCAAATGAGGATAAACTTATCCAGTTATAAATGCGGCTGCGTGAAACCCCATTGGAAAGCAAACAACTTAAAAGCAACAATGATAAAATGAGGTCTTTATGGTGATCTGAAGAACAAAGAGGTTTTAATGTGGAACTAAGAAACGGAAAATAGTAGCAGACGGTAACCGTTACATGCTGGTATTATATGGTAAATTTACAAAAAGTATTAATTAAATATATATTAAAAGTATATATATATATATATATATATATATATATATATATATATATATATATATATATATATATATATATATATATATATATATATATATATATATATATTATTCTCTATTTATATATATACACATATATATATATATATATATATATATATATATATATATATATATATATATATAGAATAAAAATATAATATATATATATATATATATATATATATATATATATATATATATATATATATATATATATATATACTTTTAATATATATTTAATATACACAGATTTTAGCACCCAATGAGAGGTGAAGGTCTTGGTGCAATACGTTGGTGATCCGATTTAGTGATGAGGTGATACTGAGGGAACAGCTTACACCATTTTATGGGACAAATGGAGAGACAGCAGTAAAAGATGATAAAAACACACAAAACCTGTCCCATTTAAATCTACCTGCCACCTTTGCTCGTTTTAAGTCTATCTTTTCTTTGTCTCCCTTAAAATATTGTCTTTTAATTCAGTTTCATTTTTTACACGGAAGCCTGGTCGTGCGTAACACCTTTTTTCCATGGAGTCTTGGTGCTTGTCCTGATTTAGCTTGGGATCTATTTCTGTCCAGCCCTGGGGATACACCTAAATTTGCCATAGTGAAATACTCGTTGTGTGAGAGTGTGCTCGAGAATAAAAGTTAAAAGTTTTTAAGTGCATTTTAATATATAAGAACATGTATGTGTCTATTAATGTGCGTCCTGTGGCTATGCAATGATGCATATACAGTAGCGGTATGTAAAGCATATACAGCTGAAGTGTCGGTCATTGATTCTCTTATTCTGCAGAGCGTTTTGGACTCTAAAGGTTTTTTTGCACGCTGAACTTGGAGATAAGGCAACCACAGCAACGCTCCAAGAGCGGCAACACATCCTAATAAGGCACACACACACACACTCTACGTGCCAGCCAAAAACTGCATCCGACCACCAAAAGCACCTGCCAGAACCCAACCACCACACACCAGCAGAGCACACACTTACTCACACTCGCCTACAAAACAACGAAGAAAAACACAAAAATCACAGTTGTGTCTGACGACAAGAGACTTTAAGAAAAAATAAACACAAACACAATGGTGGACGTTCACATTCAGAGAGAGAGAGAGATGTCAGAGACAGGATGGGCAACGGCGTTCGGGATGCGTTTGACAGGACTCACCTCTGCCTTCCTCTGTCTGGCGAGCAGTGAAAAGGACTGGCTTCCAGCGGCACTGTTGCCGCACACAGAGACAATGAGGCAGGGCGAGAGAGAGAGAGAGAGTGAGAGAGAGAGAGAGAAGGAGGGAGGGGGATGAGAGAGTGAGAAGTGGATGAAGGAGAGTGAAAGAGCAAGAGGAGGGAGTCGTAGAGGTTCTGAAGTAGACGGCCAATCAATGTAGAAATCAGTGCGAGAATCTGATGAAACGGCCGTGGATTAGCGATCAGCGGCTTTCAGCTACCGAAAGGAGAAGGGGGGCCATGAAAGTGCCCCAGAGAATGACTTAGAATGAGAGGGGTGGAGGTAAAGAAAAGGCTGGGAAAAAGTACAATACAGTGCGAGAAGGGGTTCCCAGACTTGCCCAAGTTCTTCAGTGCTTTGGAATGAGCGCAAAAGGCCAATTCGTTGTACACCTGTTTTTTTTTTCCCCTTCAAATTTGATTGTATGCCTCAATTTAAGACAAGGAATGAGGGAAGGATAATTAATTTATTCTAGCTGGTTTTGTGAGTTTCTCAAGATCAGATCTGTCCCTCATTGTGTCTTCTTGTTAGGACAGGTTCATCAAGATCTCGGATTTGGGCTCGAAGACTGAGTTCACTTTGGCTTTCATCTCGTTGGAGGTCTCCTTTCCTACAATCCTTCTCCCCAGCATATCCGGATCAGTAAGGCCCAAGGCTTAGGTGGTTGTACCCCCCTCCCAGAGATGATAAAGTGATTTGGAAGAGGGGGGAAAATGGCTCCACTAGCAAACACTGCACCAGGTGTTGTGTCCGGATTGGTCCAACATGCTCCTGTGGCACGGTTACAGTGGAGTCAACGGGTCCAATTATTTTGGTCTCAAAAGGAGGGAAACCAAGAGGGAAAAAAGGCTTCTTTTCGAGTCTCGGCTCAGAAAGGAATTAATTAGATTGAAAGGTGCTTTTCAGAGCACAGTCCCGAGAATTCTTTACAATGAGCAGCCAAAATGTCCCAAATCGGAGACGAGAGAGGGTGGGAAGGGGGTTCAGAGACTCGAGCGAGAAACAAGAGATCGAATTAAACAATGGAGAACAAGTTGAGAACTATCTGAACGTTAGAAAAGAACAAGAACGATAGTCCCCCCTCCCCTCAGGTTTTAAGCGCGGCTCTTTTCTCTCTGGCATTCTGAGTTCTCCGCTCGGGATAATCCATCAGGAGGGGACCGGCTTCTTGTAGCTTTGAGCTCCACATCCGTATGGAGCTCTCCTTGTACCGCAGTTCCTCTTTTACTCTGGCGGCACGCCGGCCGATCATTTTCTTTTCCTTGGCCATGACAAAATGAGTGGGATAGCGATGTGTAGGAGAGCTCAGAAAAGAGAACAAGGGGGCAGACAAGGAGAGAAAATAAAATAATAATAATAAAGTGGAGGGAGGTTGACATGAAAATGACAAAAGGAGGGAAGATGAATTAATTAATTCTGAGAAGTGAGTCTGCCGGTGGAGGACAGGAATGGGGGAGAGGGAACAGTGTAGGGCGTCCCGTCCCACACTCACTCCCCCGTGCCAGGAGAAAGGAGTGGTGAAGTGGTGGAGGTGGTGGTGATTCAGTCGACAACCTCGTTCGTCCTCTCTCTCCCTCGCTCCCTCACTTTCTTTCTTTCACTATCGAGAAGAGAGCCGGCATACAGGAATCCTCTCGGATCTCCTCCCTCTTCCCCTCCCTCTCGCACACGTTCGGTTCATTATCATTCACTGGTTCTTACTGTGACACGCTTCAGTAACCCACTCACTCAGACGAGGCAGAAGAGATGCTGAATTCTAATGCAGGAGTGAGAGAAAGAGGTAGAAAAAAAGAAGAAGCAGGAGGGGGCAGTGCTGTGGACCAGCAGGTGTCCTCTCTCTCACTTTCTGCTCCATCTGTCTGTAAAAAGAAGCCGAGCCCTTCAAGAGGCCGTTCTACTTTATTCTGTTATTCTCTCGCTCAAATGGCCTCGACACACTTCACCCAAGGCCAGAGTTGTACGGTTCTTGCGAACGGCTCTGGAATAGGAAGATGATGTGTATTACATCGACAGGTTTTGTAGTTCTCAAGCTCAGTTTTAGAAAGGTACATCTTTAACGTCATAGTTTTGTCTACATAACAGGTACAGTTATTGTTGCTACAGTGAAACAACAATTAGATCTTTATATTTTCTGTTGCACTTTGTTTTACAGTATGTGAGCTTACATACAGTGCACTTACCTAAGAAAGTACTGGGTAAAATAAGATATCTACATGGGTTAAGATTAAGTTTAGGGGTAGGTTCAGGGTTTGTACCTAGTTATTACCCAGTTACTGCAATTACTATAACAAGTACATAGTCTGTACATGGGGAATAGGATCATAAAATAAAGTTCTACCATACCTTCTAAAGTCAATGTAAATGGTACTTACTCATTCATAATAGGTAGGACCTTTTGGGCTGTTGCTTATTAATCCAGTTCTTTACCACAGTCTTTGTGAAGAAAGCAGATGGAGGACAATTATAATTACATTAACATTTGTATTGATTGATTTTAGAATGCTTTTTGACACATTTCTGTTACTACAGTAAAATAATTGTATTTTTGCTGACCTTATTGTATATGTATTTGAGTTTCTCATTCAGACACAAAATTGATAGGAAGAGAGTAAAAGAATAGAGATTAAAAGAGAGTTTAAATGAATCACGCAAGATGATTTACTCAGGTTTGTGCTTGTCAATTTACTAGTATTTGCGCCTAGCCTAGAAATCTAGACGCACCCTAGTGGCAGCAAATCTAATCTGCCGCGAGTGTCGTCTAGCAACTCTCAATACACTTCTGAGCTGTTAATGCCAAACTCTTGCCGGGCCAATCACATCGTGTATAGAGTCGGTGGGCGGGGCTTAACATAATGACGGCCGTGTTGTGCTTGTGTTCTACTAGAAAACACAGAAGCTGGCGAACGGCGGTCTTACGAATCAGCTTTGACCGCGCTTGTGGAAGACTCGGAGTTAAGCTTTTCTCTGAGAAAAGAACAAAGAACGGCACTGAAGTCATTCTTAAAAAGGGAAGATGTGTTCGGAGTTTAGCCGACCGGATACGGCGAAAGTTTAATCTATCAACAACCTCTGCTTCACCTTCATTGCTCTGGTTGGTAGTAACATCTATCCTATCGCGTGCAGAGGGAGTTTGAAAGACAACCGTTTATCCCGCCCCTCGGATTGAGCCCTGCCAATGGTGAGTTTCCAAACCAAACATCTGGATGTGGGTCTGGCTTGTCAGGCTAATTTGCGCCATTATTTAGTGCCCATTTAACGGCCAATTTAAATAATCACCTTTACCGATATTTACCATTGCAGATGATAGTTTTCACCACACACACTTAAAGCACTACATTTTAATATGTGAGTCATACATACTTGTTCAATAGTCACCGCCACAAGTGTTTCTGGTGGTTGCTTGGGGAATTAAGGTGGTTACAAGTTGGTTACCTATTGGCCATATTTCACAATAATTCATATTTTAATTCAAAGAAAAATCAACAGGTAATAGCCTACAATTCTGGGAAAGTAAGTGTTTTTACACACCCCAGTGCTTAAATCAATATTTCTTTCTGTAAGGCCAATAAAACATTTAAACTAGACATTTTAAACAAACAAAAAAAAGAGAAACAAAGAAACAAATAGAAAAAAGGTATGGTCACACAGAGCGCAAGCGAGTTGGAGGAACAGGAGCGGAGATCACGTCTCTGAGTGTAGAGAGATAAAAGTTTAGACAAATATTGTGCGCTAAACCATGCAAAGCCTTGCAGGAAAGCATGACATTTTTACATGAAACCTGACAGGGAGCCAGTGCAAAAACTCCAATATAGGTGTGATGTGGTGAGGATAGTCTAGAAGCTACTCAGAGCTGGTTAGATTACTTACAAATTGTAATCGGTTACAGATTACATGACAAACATTTAAATTAATAACATAATCCATTACATTACATATTTAAGGTAGTATAATCTGACTACTTTTTAATTACTTTTAGATTACTTTGACCTAACTTGCTTATCACATGGATTTGAGTAGAATAATCTTGTACCATATTGATATAAAAATACGAAAAGAAAGAACTCTATTAAGAATTTTTGTTAAGAAGGAATATACATTTTTTTGTGAAATCCATCATGAAGTGCATTAAATGTAACATTATGCCAAGGTTTTTCAGACTGGACTTCATGAGTTTAATGAATAGCTATTGAGTAATTATATCATACAACTTTTCAATTCAAATAAATAATTGTAAAATAAAAACAAAAATAAAGAAAAACGTTTAAAAAAAACATTTTATTAACTTGCCTGCATATCATGTGACTATTAACCGACAACAGATTTTATTGACACTTTTATTATTGACAACTTACAAATTAAAATATCTGGGGATAAAAATATTAGGTCAAATAAATTTTAGCTGACAAAAATTTGGGGAATCGCTGCATTGTACGTAAATGTGAAATTTGTAAATGTTATTATGCTTGAAAGACAAAAGCCTTCCAAAGACATGGTTAAATAACTCAGTGAGTGATAATCCAAATAACAATTAATGTGTTAATCAGGAGCTGATTAAATATGCAATGTTGCAACGAGAAAACACTTGATTTCAGTAAATCCAGTGAGCAATTTCTGTGGGTCTCAGTTTTCCGTGATAGTCACCTGGCTATAATCTGTGTGTGAAATTCCACAAACCTGGAAGACCTTCTGAATGTATACAAGCATTAGGCAGTTTAGAAATAAATTTTTTAAAGTATTTTAAAACCTAATATAATCTAATAACATTCTATTACATTTGCTCACCAGCCCCTGTGGCTAGTGGTTTTCCACTAAGTAACTAGCCACTCAGTATTTTAACTGGCCACAATTTTGCTGTTTGGAAATGACATTTTATAAGATTGAAGTTGACATTGGCATGCTTAAATTGCTTGATTTTGAGTTGTTTTATTTGATTTAGAAGATTTAAAACCCTTGTGTGTCAAATATCGTATACGGCCCCAGATATTGTTCAACATTCACTGCTCGTTAAAACATCACACTCTTACTTTATCTGGACAAACTCAGTATCATTACAGAGATTAAAGACTCCAGCTTCGATATTTGAACACTGTTTATCATAAAACTGGGTTGCAGTGTCCTTAAATTCTTAATTTATTTTAGGAGTGGAAAAATAATCGATCTGTTATGAACAATATTTTGAATGGATTATCACACGCAAATGAATTCTCTCTCGCCTGCAGCGGTTCAGTTGTGTCCAAACAGCTTGAAAAGAACAGCTTTCAGTTTAGCTCTTAGTTCAAAAGTACTCATATTTGGAGAAATGCTGATTTATCATCACGTTTGAAAAATATTTTGTAATAGAGTATACAATTTCTATTAATTTCTCACTGAATTATCCTTTAACTAATATCTAATTAATTAATAAAAATATTATTTTAAATATTTACGATTTTTATGTTTGAGCTTATATACAGTATCTCAACCCGATCACACAGAAATGCGTATAAATAGTACGAGTGTGCAATGTCGTGGAATGTACACGCCAAAACTCATTTTGGCGTGCATATGATACGCTGTTTTTCGCGTGCATATGATACGCACTTTATGGCGTATATATGACACGCGCTTGGGTAGGTTTATGGTGGTGGGGTGAGGGGTTCGTATGTATAATACACCATAAAATGCGTATCATATGCACGCGAAAAACAGCGTGCCATAGACACGCCAAAATGAGTTTTGGCGTATACATTCCACGACATTGCACACTCGTACTATTTATACGCATTTTTGTGAGAATACCCTGGGTATCTCCATATTAACAACAGTCTTCAGTCTTCTGAGTATTCAGCTGTAAACTCTCAATTGTTTGGCTTTCTAGATATATATACTTATGTGTACATTCGGAAATAGTTTCAGGCAGCCGCCCTTTCATTTGGGGTAGGCCAAAATGCCCCACTTGCCAACATGGGGGGTGGGGGTGGATGGGTGGGGTTAGTTGGGGGTTGGTGTACTGAAAAGGGGTTGAACTTTCAAATGCAGAGTGACCACCCAATTCAAGACTACATTGTATATCGGCTCAGCTGGTATGTGCAGGTGCACTGAAAATTATTTAGAAAAAAAGTTACCTGGTTGCCTTAAAATTTTGAGTTCATTGAAATTAAAATTTTGAGTTAATACAATGAAAACTTTTTGAGATTCGACAACCTTTATTAAAATATTATTAAAAGATATTTAAGATGCTTATTTTTTAAGCATATTGGGTAAATGTGTGTATTTTATTTCTGATGACGCAGTGAAACATGTCAAATAGTGATATTTTCATGATTCTCAAATTTTTTATGTGGTTCAGATGCAAAAATATTTTGAGTTTCAATTTATTAAACAAATTTCCTTCATTGTATCAACTCAAATTTTTAATTTCAATAAACTCACCATTTTAAGGCAACCAGGTTACTTAGTTTTTTAAGTTAAACCAATAAAAACCAACTTTTTTTTTTTTTTACAGTGTGGGCAATACGAGCATAGGCTAATTTGAGAAATTTAATATGACGAGTTATTTTTATTAGGTTATATAAAAGAACAAAGAAATTTAGCAAATTACAACAACACAAAATCCAGATACAGTAGGTTTATTTAATATGTATACATTTATTTAACATATAGCGGTTTGAATAACATTAATGACAGAAAGGTATTTAATTGACCTGCTGAATGCATGGACGTAATATTCTGACACTTATCCAGTTATTACCCATCAGTTTACGGTACACTTAAGCCATAACCGACTGTGTTCATGCGAGATACTCCACAAGATGGACATTTTGACATCATGTAAGCATGTATTTGACAATTCAGGCGCGAGGAGAACTGATCGTGCGTGCGACACAGAGAGAGAGAGTGCTTCTGTTGTGTGTCATTCAGCGAGATTCTGCCTATCTCGCCTTCACTAACTGTGAAGTTAATCGAAAAAGAATTGTAAGTGATTTTTAATTTTGTGATATGACGATCTTGGCATTTCATTTGGCTATAGGCTGAAATTACATTCAACCCAAAGTGGCTGGTGGGAGTGGCTTCCTTACCCGCCACCGCTGAAATCTACCCGCACTTGGCGGGCTGGCGGGTGTTAATGTCAAGCCCTGCAACTACTTAACTTTTGGCACCTGATTACGTCCTCCAGATTACATGTAATCAGTTACTATACCCGCTCTGCATTTTTATTTATTGTAGATTTAGAGACCATTGGAATAATCAATGCGGGAAAATACAATCTGATTCATGTTCTGAGCTGCTATTCAAATTCTCACTGTATGTCAACAATTGACTCATTTGTGTCTCCTGAGGGATTTAAGAGCAGTTTAATATTATGTGAGCTCTCAAAAGAGAAACCTTTTGTCAGAATCTACAGGTTTTCCATTGTGTTTGTCCTTTTTGTAAGAGTACAGACTGTCTTCACGTGAGTCTCAGCAAGCACCTATGACTCACCGGCTAGTTAAGCTTGCTCACAGTGAAGTCTGAGAGGTAGTTTGACCAGCACGATGCTTATACTTGCCATAATTAGACGGCTTCAAACTCTCTTAGCTGTGCAAATCCCACTAAAGGGCAACTGTGCGCTATACTAGGGTATTTGTTATCCGTGTTGACGTTATGAGAAAGTTTGCTTATCTTAAATGTCAGAATATAAAGGGATGCCCTCGCCCGCTCCTCCCGAGGATCCAGGTTATTATTATTAAAAAAAAATCATTGTCATTCACCATATTAAGAGCCAGTGCCCTTTTCACAAATATGATTGACAGAAGTGAGGGGCCAGAGGCGCGGGGAGGGGAAAAGGGGGATCGGAGAGTGACAGCGAACGATTTTGTCTCCCTCTCTTTCACAGACTCTCGCTGCAGTGTATACAGACATTATAAATGCAATAAAACTGTCATTCGGAGACCGCCGCCATCACTTCGACTTGATTCCCACAGGAAGCGATTAAGTTGAACACACACACTTCCAGTTCCCACACCTACACCATCTGCGCCTCGACACCCTTCACCTAACTCCCATTTAATTAAACCGGGATTCAGCGAGTGATCACACAGTACACACTCCTGTTTCAACGGCACCGTGACAGTACGACTGTTTACAGCCGACTCTTGTTAGTCGATCCAAAGCTGAAGGCACACGGTACTCAGACTAATTTGGAAAACCCGGTCGTCTTCCGCTCTGACTTCTCGCTCCCCGTACAAGCAGCCGAACAGTCGAAACCATCTCAGAGCTGATGAAAAGGAAATTAGCTGACAGGTAGAGCACCTACAAAGACTTAACACCTCGCTCATCTTCGCAGTAAACAAAGCACAGCCGTAGGATCACTCTTCTTCCTTTTCCACGCCAACTCCGTCTCGATCAATGGCTCTGCAATAAAAGCAATTACAAAAGAGGGTGGGGGGGTTGGGGTGTTAAGGTTTAGAGCAGCCACCTCCATCGGCTGAGCCCTCAGCAAAGTTTATAGTTGAGGATTATTGGGGAGGACACATCACAGAGCCGTCCCACGCACTCGGAGCCAACCAGCGGTGTCTCCAGACGCCATCGCTCTACCTTGTATTCCCTTTCATGCGGCTGCTGTTAGGTTACGTGCTGATGAAAGGCATCGGTGTAATCCCACACTTCATCTCCACTTTACAGCTGGATGCCACAGTCGCAGTGAGAGGGAATGATGAGGCCTTTGAGCGTGTCAAATATATGCCAGAGATCTTGAAAGTCCACAGTGCCTTAAACAGGGTCTCTATAACTATATTTTTCTCACCAAGCATCTCTACAATCTTCTATGAATGCGATCGTACGTGTTCCACTTCAGCGGAGCGGTCACATCTGCTGGGGTTCCAGCGAAGGTCACAACAGTGGCCCTAAAGAGGTGAACAAAGTGAGAATGTTTTAGACCCGCCATATGTTAAATAAACATTGCTTTGGAGTATGAAGGAAACTGAATTACAAGATACATCCGCCTAGCATGTTAATGTTAAGGATCCCTTGGGGCTTCTTCAACTACAGGGACTTTTATGTCCTAGAAATGGATTTTTATTTATATACTAAGAGCTTTCAACTTTTTTTGTTATGTGAAGGTCACATTAAATACATGCCACATGCTATCATCCTTTTTTAAAGGTTTTTATTGTTTTACTTTATTTGTCCCTGACCCAGAGTTGTAAAATGAAACTAAAATCTTTTAAACGGTTAAGAAATATCCCACTCACTGCCATAGCTTGCAAAAATGCACAACTTTAAAGAAATATTCCTGCAATACAACTGAATGATGAAGGTCAGATGATCAAAAAGATACATTAAATACTGTTTTCGCAAGCTATGATAGCTTGATTTGTATTCATTGTATATGATATATTTCTCTCTTTTTTCATTTTTGAGGTGAAGTTTTTTTTTTTAAAGCAGCACAAGGTAACTTTTCAACCTTCATATATTTTTTAAGACTCTTGTGATGATAAATCAACTTACAATAGGTTGAATGACACGTCTGCCATAGCCTGATGGGGTCTGTATCGTTTTTAATCGTACTTTTAAACTTCGGGTTTCGGGTAGTAACCCGAGAACAAAAAGAACTACAAAATTCGACTGCTTTACGGCATATACGTCACTTCCACCAACACCCACACTTCCTTACATTCAGACGTGCGAGCCCAACTTTGTTCGTCGGATAATATAGTCATGTCCGAAGCAGCACAGACAAATAAGAAAGAAAAGGTTTTGTTGGAGGAAAGCAATAAGAGGAAACGAAAAAGTGATGGGATTAAAAGCAGGACGAGGATCAAAATGTGACCAGCGTTTGCTCGTCGGCGTGAGCTGAAGGAGGCGTGCCCGACCGATGCTGTCCTGCTTGTTACGGTGAGCTACCACTCAAACATTGAACTGAAGTATCATATAGATTCTGTAAAACGCTAACCAATAGACTACTATAATGACGCTGGCTTGTAAACGTGAGCATGGTGATTATTTGCCGTTTGAAAAAAATAAAACCCATGAAATTATATTCATATGACATGCTGAAACATATGCCACTGACTGTAACGTTACCTGGGATGAAGACATTTCACACGCGACGCCAGAAGAACTCGAAATCCTCTTGCAGTGTTCAGGGGAACTGTTAGTGCTGCACCGACCCGCGGGGCGCTTTTATGAAGTTATTTGGCCCGCACCGCACCACTGTATATATTTTTACAACCCGCCGCGCACCCGCGACCATTAAATAGACATACGGGGTCCGCGGGTTATGAGACGACCCACGCATCACTAGTTCAGGGCTATCAGGGTTGTCATGTCAACAAATGCACGCGCGATGGCATCCCCTGTTGTAGGATTACAGAGCTTACGACAGTAGTTGAGGACATTATTTTTTTCCAAAGTGTAGGGGGACCCCGAGAGCAAAAGTAGCCAAGTGGGGCTTTAAGAAAACGCATTGTAACGTTTTGTGTAAATTAAGATATTCAAATAGTTTTTTGAGTGAAAACAATTTCAAATTTTTCTAAAATAAATAAGTAAATAAAATAATAATAAGACATTTTACAAGCAATTTTGCCACTAATAATTTACAGTGCATCTGGAAATTATCCACAGCTCTTCACTTTTTCCACATTTTGTTATGTTACAGCCTTATTCCAAAATGGAATAAAATAATTGTTTCTCCCTCAATTCTACAAACAATACCCCATAATGACAACATGAAATAAGTTTGTTTGAAATCTGGCCTGTATGGTAGAGTGGCCAGACGGCACATGACAGCCCACCTGGAGTTTGCCAAAAGGCACCTGAAGGACCCTCAGACCATGATAAACTAAATTCTCTGGTCTGATGAAACAAAGATTAAACTATCTGGCCTGAATGGCAAGTGTCATATCTGGAGGAAACCAGGCCCTGCTCATCACCTGGGCAATACCATCCCTACAATCTTAGAAAAAAGGGTTCATTGGGGTTCTATATAGAACCATAGGCTTCTTTACTCAACTCCAAAGAACCTTTTATGCTAAAAAGGTTCTGTAATAACAAGAAAGAACCCTTTTTGTCACAAAGGTTATTTCGACTATTATTCATTCATATATTACATTATTCCGCAACATTTTGTAGTTGTAATTAAACTATTTTTTATTAAACTGTTGTAGTAACTTAATATCACATTTTAATCATGTTGAATTTTGGAATTATAGAACCTTTTAGGGCTTCCAAATACGTAGCACTGATAGAACCTTTTATGGTTCTACATAGAACCTTTTCTTCTAAGAGTGAAGCATGGTGGTGGCAGCATCATGCTGTGGGGATGTTTTTCAGGGGATTTTGTTTTCTCAAGGAAAAGATGAATGCTGCAATGTACAGAGACATCCTTGATGAACCTGTTCCAGAGCACTCTGGACCTCAGACTGTGGCGATGGTTCATCTTTCAACAGGACAATGACCCTAAGCACACAGGAGTGGCTACGGGACCACTCTGTGAAAGTGAATACTTTTCACGTCTTTTCAAATACTTTTCAAGTAAAATAAAGAAAGAGAACAGCAATAAAAACATTTTCTCCTTAACCTTTTTCTGTTCCTGTCACCTAAGAATAGAACAGCAAAAAAAAAAAAAAAAAAACCCCGAAAAACCGTGGTTAAAAACCGAGGTATGTATTGAACCATGAACTAACTGTATTGTTGCATCCCTAATATATTTTATATATATATATATTTGTATTTTATATATATTTTATATATATATATATATATATTATTATTACAAAATGCTAGCTTTGAAATTAGTCTTGGCTAAAGATAATGTAGTTTAAAATGCAACTTTCACAAAAGAATCAGACAAAACACAATTCAAGATGTGAAAGAAATGTCATTAATAAAATGACAATGTGATTTATGTTTACACTTTAATAAATATAGTTAGAAGACAAATGAAATAACTGATTGAGTGAAGTCCAAAGGCAATACATGAAATATGTAGGAATGCTTTTATAGATGTAAGTGGGGCACAAAAAAAATGATGATAATTAGAACTTCTGCAACATCTGGACCCAAAGAGCCCCATTGCTTTCAGCAAAGTCAGGCTGTTATCTGTCGTCTTTGCTTTCAGAATTTGGAAGAATGTATTTGAATATTAAAAAACTTCCTGTTGCGCTACCCTTGCTATGAATTATCAAAGCTCGGCAGGAGGTAGATCTAATCAACCACGGTCTTCCTCCATCAGTCCGACTGTCTCTCCAAAGCTGCTCGGCGAGGAGCGAAAACAGGGCAGGAAGTTTGTTGCAGTAAAAAAGTATGACGTTTTCAGAGCAACGAGACCCGAATGAATGCGGGACAGAGGCCCATGTGGTTTCCACTGACCTGAGTACAGCTTCTCTGTGAGAACAAAGAGTTACCATCATGAATTGGATGCTGGAACGGAGACATATAGAATATTCTTCGCTTTAATCAGGCTTTCTCAGAAGATCCGTCAGAGGTAAACAATTATTTTTTTGAAGTACGCCTTCGGTTGCATCAGATGAGGGCTATACGGACACATCCCTGCCTTTTCTCGGAAGAGGAATTAAGATTTGCTCTACGAAGCCATTTGCATACAGGCAATTTTCAAATCCATTTGTGAATAAATACGAAGCCAGACATTTGCCAGCTGCTTCTTTCATCAATTCCCTAATAAACCCACGGAAAGCAGGAAAGGGGGCAGAAAAAAGGATCTTATTAAGGCTTTGTATTAGTCAGATATTAAAACCCAATCTTTAATGCGAGCCAAGGGGCATTTCACACTCGATGTGTAAATTTCCCATGAATCACTGAGGGCATCACTTCACACGCAGGCTGAGGGAAACCCCCCTCGAGGGAAACAAGTCAACTCTTTCATTTCGCAACTCCTTTTCTCTCTCCCCGCCACCGCTGTCTTCTTTTTTCTTCCACTTTCATCAGTCTGGTGTCACTTGAAAGGCAGCAGAGAGAAACAGAAGAGGAGAACTCTGGGTAGCAGAGCTTCCTTTAGAAGATGCGCTGTGTGAATGCACGACTTAACCAAGCGAATCGGCCAGTAATCCGTTAAGGATACAGGCAGGTGCAGGTGCCACCTTTTTTTAACTGGGAAAAGGGAGGCAGGAACCGGTGCCACCCAATCCCATAATGCACGCTGCTTCCTGCACCCGCAGCAGACACGGTCGGTCGTCGATTGTCTGCTGGCCCTTTGTACTCATCTTTTTCCCCCCGTGGACGTCTGACTGCAGGACTGGCAGTCACGGTGCGCGGAGCGGGAAAATGTGATAGAGGCGTCTGTGTGAAATTCCTTTCATGGGGGACTAGGTTGCACATTTCCCCCTCTTTTTCTGGAAGCCACAGCTAATTTTACGCACCCTTATCTGGCCCCTTTTCGCTGGCAAGGCGCCTGCTTCTGCATGGGTCGGAGGCACTGGGCCATTTGCCACGGTCGAAGATGGAGCGAGAGAGAGATGCTCCTTGGGGTCTCTCCCTGCTCAGAGGATGTGGGGTGGCTCTCTTCCTGTTTCCATGGCAGCGCCTGGCTTTATTAGAATCCCATTCCAGATGCGGCACAACAGCCTTCTGTCCCTGCCCCCTCTGTGCTCGAGCCATCTTTCCCCCCTGCCTGCCCTGACTGGTTTCCAACGGTTAAGAAACTTGTCAAAAGTGAGGGATGGCACTGTGCGTTGATAAATGAAGCGTAATGGGATAACCGCCGCGCGATTTCACACTCCGATAGCCCGTGGCACTGCAACTACTCAAGGCGACCCGTTCCCGGTGCCACGTAGGGGGAAAGTGCCCGTGACCGAGTCTTTCCTGTCACCAATATCCCTCTGGCCTCAACCTCTTGCAATAAGATACGACTCCTCTGCCATGATGTTGGTGCAACATTCAGAACTGGCTTCCTTTGAAGTCATGAGTGTGGATTTGAATTCAATTGGCCACAACAGACACTGGAATTTGAGTTGAACATTACTGAACTGTAATTGTAATTCTAAGAAATTCAACACAGGCACTGCATTCTGGGAAATTAAGTGTTAATCCACCCTGATCTACAAAAATGTATCAAAAAATAATTAAGAAAATATTTAATACACTTAAAATATTAAATATACAATTATTATAATATAAGCATATAAAATATATAAAGGTAATAATAAGTTAATAAGTATTAAAATATGAAAATATAAATATTAACTATTGTATAAATATTTAATCAAATATCTATCTATCTATCTGTCTGTTCGTCCGTCCGTCCGTCCATCTAATGTCTGTCTATCTATCTATCTATCTATCTATCTATCTGTCTGTCTGTCTGTCTGTCTGTCTGTCTGTCTGTCTGTCTGTCTGTCTGTCTGTCTGTCTGTCCGTCCGTCCGTCCGTCCGTCCGTCCGTCCGTCCGTCCGTCCGTCCGTCCGTCCGTCCGTCCGTCCGTCCGTCCGTCCGTCCGTCCGTCCGTCTAATGTCTATCTATCTATCTGTCCGTCCGTCTAATGTCTATCTATCTATCTATCTATCTATCTATCTATCTATCTATCTATCTATCTATCTATCTATCTATCTATCTGTCCGTCCGTCCGTCCGTCCGTCCGTCCGTCCGTCCGTCCGTCCGTCCGTCCGTCCGTCCGTCCGTCCGTCCGTCCGTCCGTCCGTCCGTCCGTCCGTCCGTCTAATGTCTGTCTGTCTAATGTCTGTCTATCTATCTATCTATCTATCTATCTATCTATCTATCTATCTATCTATCTATCTATCTATCTATCTATCTATCTATCTGTCTGTCTGTCTGTCTGTCTGTCTGTCTGTCTGTCTGTATCCATCCATCCATCCGTCCATCCGTCCGTCCGTCCGTCCGTCCGTCCGTACGTCCGTCCGTCCGTCCATCCATCCGTCCATCCGTCCGTCTGTCCGTCCGTCCGTCCGTCCGTCCATCCGTGTGTAATGCCTGTAAAGCATTCAGACTTGTACATTTTTCAAAAACTTTTTAACCTTTTAAGGGTTTAAGTCAATATTTGTGATAGTTTGTCATATACTATATGGTATTTTTTGAGTTTCAAGGATTTTTAATTCTACTTTGCATAAACATTTGAGCTGTAGTCAGAACCGATAGCCTCGTGGGCAGCGTGATTTCGAGTCCTGGCTTGCAGACCTTTCCTGAACCCGTATCCCTCTATCTCTCCCCCCTCGTTTCCTGTCCACTTCATACTATCCTATCAGAATAAAGGCAAAAAGCGAGAAAAAAAAACTTTGTATTGCAATTCTGCATTCTGTTTGCTACCTCATTTTAAATTAAATTGAACTTGAATGCCATTCTCAATTCAATTCAAAATAGTGCACAACCCTTAAAAATGGACAGCACACCAGTGAAAGGGAGAAAAAGACCAGACTCCGTTGAGGGCATCCGGATCGTCCTGTTTTCTGACGTCCTAAGTACTTTCCGATCCAAATGTGTGTTACATCCTTAGCTGAAAATCAAGAGCAATGTAAAATTAGATGATTTAGCAGGCTATTATGGGCTATTATTTTTGTTAGACAGCCCTCTGGGTGTGGGGTGCCAAAACGTGGGCCTGACACCCATTAGCCAAACTCATCCATGTGCATGTCACGGTCAATAAGACCCCACTAAAATGTCATCGCCCTAATAGCTACTTACTGCCAGAGCACACACAGGACCCATCTCACGGTCCTCTTATCACGATGGTTCGCAGACGTCCCATGCAGCTTAGCGGGAGATAATAGCTTTCCAAGCATCACGATTCAGCGTCTGGAAAAGAAAGGCCAAATAATTTTTTTCTGTTCATGGGTACGGTTAGCATGCTAGTCTTTCCCGCTTCCTTACAGTATTGTACAGAAAGGACAGCGTAGGGAATAGGGATGCGGTGATGGATGATGGCTAGAATACTAAACAATCCGCTGGGTATTACAAAAGCCTGTCTTACAGGCGGAGCTAAATTTGTTTGTATTGCCAGCTCAAATGCTAAGGATTAGCGAGAATGTGAGGAGAATTCTTAAGTTGGCAGATGTAAGGCGACCTTGTCACACACAGGAAGGACGGCTGTTTGCAACAGGGAGACTACGGTTATAGACATAACGCATTCATGCGAGAATATCAGGCTTGTATTGATGAGGGCGATGAAGCTTTGCCGCTTCTAATGAGCGATGTGTGAGAGAACTGAAAATGTGGCGGCAGTAATGTAGCCAAGCTACACCATTGCTATTCACCTGGAAGGGGATTTTAATAGTAAACTTAAACATAACAGACAATAACATTCCTGTAGCTCAAAAACAAAAGCATGGTGCTAGCAGTGCCAAGGTTATGGGATCGCGGTCTAGGAATACATGCACTAATGCAGTGCACATGAAAGTTTGCCTCTTTGGATAAAACAGTCATTTAGGAATCCCATTACAATCATTATAATAAATAAATAAATTATATATATAGGATGTCACAATACTCAATATAATCGTTCGGTACAGCAATTCCTCTCAGTTTATTTCACCTCTTTTTGAGTGTGCCTGTGAGTCTACGCGCTGATTTGAGCAAATTTCCAATCATATGCACTAAATTTAGGGGGTGTTTCCCCCTACGTTTCATTTGAGCGCTTATGCACTGTTTTGCATTGAGCGCCCACACTAAACGTCTGTCAAACACACGTGATGGACAGTCTTACTGCGCTAATACTGTCAAATACACACAAGGTTAACATATAAACACAGTCGGTTATGTCTAAAGTGAAAGTAAAATCGCGTGAGTCTATATATGAGATGTGAGCAGGTCTTCAATTGACAGCAGCAGTCTAGTGAACCACTTGTCCTTAAAGGGACAGTTCACCTCTAAAATGATTTTAATAAAAAAAGACCTTTAATACAGTAGCTTTTAATAAATGTTGTATATTGAAGACTATGTAGTTTTAATTTAAGCCTGCATTTATTCATTCAATTTCATACTTAAATGCTACTGTACATGAGCTGCCACTGTAAATCTTTATATATATAAATTTAATATTATACAATACACTGGGAATGTGTACAAGGTTTTTTTAGGTAAAGTTTTTCATTTAAGTAAGGGTTTTCAAGTCTTTTAAAGGGGGGGGGGGTGAAACACTCAGTTTCAGTCAATCTCATGTCAATCTTGAGTACCTATAGAGTAGTATTGCATCCTTCATATCTCCGAAAAGTCTTACGTTTTATTATATTTATAAAAGAAATATGGGCTGTACCGAGTCTTTCCGGAAAAAAACGAGCGCCTGGAGGCGTATCGTGTGGGCGGAGCTAAAGAATGACGAATAAGCAAAGCGGTGACGTCCTCAAGCGTGGAGAAACCCATCGCTATCTCAGCTAATAGATGTGATCCAGAATCTAATTCGGAGGCTGAAATAGAAACAGCAACAGCAGGACGTCCGTCTCTGTGGTATGTACTGTATTTAGTGTCCTGTCAACATTTGTGTGTGTTTACTCGCAGTTTATGATGGCATGATTCGGTTTATGGACTATTGTATGCGACTAAAGCAAAACTGTTTTGCACGTCAGACTTGTGTAAAGTTATACATAGAACAGCAATGGAGTCCGTTAGTGCATTTGAATGACGAAGCACGCGATCGTGTCGTTTACTGATGTTTACTCACGCGACGAGCCAACAGCACAGACATTTGAAGCAGTTTTACTCACCGGCTGCTTCCAAAGCAGGACCGAACTTTTATCGCTGGGACCGCTCCGTCAAAAACACACTTCTTGGAGTGTGGAGATCCACTTTGCGATGCGATGTTGTGAAGCTTCCCGTCATTTCTGCGTTCAAATCGGTTCAAATGCAGCGCTGCCTTCCCGGAATGCTGTGCTGAAGCGTTGAAGTCGCTTGATGTCAAAGTGGAGGAATGAAGTGGAGCGCGGCGCGGACTGTAACCGACATAAGTGTTCACGGACGACTGGATCTGCAGCTGAGCGAGTGTTTATGGGCGTACATTTCCTCTCTCGCTCTAGTCACGCACGCACGCACCCTACCGGGAGAAGAGCCCGTACGGCCCATACAAGGACCTTCCGGTCTATTAACGTCAAGTAGAACCATACTTGAAAAAAACTCTCCGAAACTTGTGAGAAACCGGAAGGAGTATTTTTGACACAGAAATACTCCATCAAACGTCCAACATTAGTTTTTGAAACTTTGTCTATGTTTAGGATGGGAATCCAAGTCTTTAACAGTGTAGAAAGCTCAGTATGCATGAAACAGCTTTTCACCCCCCCCTTTAAGAAAAATAAAGAAAGAGAATTGCAATAAAAACATTTTCTCCTTAAACTTTTTCTGTTCCTGTCACCTAAGAATAGAACAGCAAAAAAAAAAAAAAAAAAAAAAAAAAAAACGAAACACCATGGTTAAAAACTGAGGTATGGATTGAACTGTGGACTAACTGTATTGTTGCATCCCTAATATATATATATATATTAGGGATGCAACAATACAGTTAGTCCACAGTTCAATATATATATATATATATATATATATAGTGCTGTCAAATTGATTGGTTGTGATTAATCACATCTAACAAAAGTTGGTTAATACATAATAAATGATTTATGTATCTTTTGTGTATCTTTTGATATATATTGTTTATATTATATATGTATGTTTACTCTATTTTATAGTTTAATTCATTTAATTTTTATATATATAAAATTACAAACACACACATATTAGAATATAATATATGTGATTAGACAGCACTAATATATAAAAATATGTAATAAAATATTATGCACACAAGTTGAACCAACTGAAAGAAAATTTAACCAAATAATGTATAGTGCAACCCAAAATCTGTGAAAAATGACCTCCCCTACAAAACTTGATGTCAAGTTTATAGTTTTAGAGCATGTCATCTCAACAAGTATCTGCCTCATATTGCCTTCGCAAGTAATAGAAGCAGCCAAATGTGTTCACTGCATTTATGTGCAAGAGTGACACTGGAAAATGCATAATTCATTTTCATTTGTGAGAAATAAATTGGGGAGGGTGGGGAGGGGTAGGCTCTGCTCCAATATCTCAGCGAACGCCTCTCTCTGAGACAGCTGGATGCACGTGGCTGGGTAATAACATTAAATTGGTTCTGTCAGGTAATTTCTACAAGTGTTAGCCACACTGGAGGCTGGGGTGCACCGCAATCAGAAGAGAAGGAATCTGGGAGGGGGGGAATCGCATCACGGCTCATCCTAAACTGCTCTGCGGCCGCCTCTCTCCTCGTCGCCTGGCCTCCATGAAGGTAATTGCAATCTGGGCTTGACGCTGTAAATATTGACCCTCTTGACCTGTTTCTCTGATGGGATTCTAACTGGGGACGTTACATTTGGGGGTGTGTAGGAATGTGTGCACGTTAGAGATAGAAACACTGAAACTGAACGATCAGATGGTACAGAATATATATATATATATATATATATATATATATATATATATATTATATATATATATATATATGTATATATATATATATATATATATATATATATATATATATATAAATGTTGTCAAAGCTTTACATGCATAAGCTCATAAAACATTCTCTTTCATTACAGAACTGAGGTTTACTTACTGCAATGGAACAACATCAGTCCAGTTTTCATCTTGTCATCATCAGACAGAATTTGGTTGTTTATGAGAATGACAATCAGCTGGGAAATGTTATATATAAAATCAGAGAAATATGCTTAATATAATTATTATAATATAATTAATCAAGTATATATAATGTTAATATTTTTGTCGTCACAAAAATACATGCTTTTAACACGTGCACATGATTATCGTATGAAGATGAAGCGTCCAAATCTCTCCCACACCTTCATATTGAACCTAGACCCCTGTTTCTTGACTTACCTTGCAGGCTTCTGTAGTTCTTTGCCCTACTAATAAAGTCACGCAATGACGTTTGAGCTGAAACAAGTTGCTCTTTTAGGAAGTTTATAATGTTGTACTGACACCGGCGTCTCCTATTACTCTTGATCTATGGGCTCTGTAAGGTCATTTCATCCCCGTGGCAACACTAACGTCACGCTGTTCCTTGACTCACAGCTTAGACAAATGCCACTGACCGCTACTGATCTCAAACAAACAATCGGTTCTCTTGGCGAGCGGTCCTTCCCGTCGCTAATGTCAGCCTCACAAACACTAACTCTGACTGACCAAAAACACCAACGCAAAAACAAAACAAAAAGCCATCAATGCAATCACATCGCTTGAGGAGTCTGGGGATGGTGGGAAGGTTCAGTCTCATCGCTTTGTTCTTACTCTTCAGATCTTAAGATTAGCAGGGCTTGATAAGACAAGCAACCAATCAGAACATCTTAGCAACCATATAGTAATGCCCTAGTTTGGCACGGGCAAGCACCATTCACATTGTCATTCCGATAATGTAAAAATCTAGTCTCAACAGCTCTTTCTCTTTTCCTTTCCTCTCTCAGGCTGATATTTTTGGGTCTGGGGCCATCTACAGATCTAACGAAGTGGAGATGAAGCAAATGGGCTGCAGTGAAGCACACAGGCTAAAAGGCTGCCAGTCCAAACTAGATTTTAATCATGTCACTGGTATTTGACATCAGCACTGGGAAGTCCAATGCTTTTTAGTGAAGCGGTTCGTTTGTCACAATTAATCAGTTCAAAAAAGCAATTCATCACTCACAAGTTCTTAGAAGTCTCATGCTGTCTTTAGTTAGTGGTGTTTCCTAAAACAAGATTTACTATTGCTTGCTTATAGTAAAAAAAAGAAAAAAGAATGAGTAGGAAGTAATTGATTTGGCATATCTGCCATCATGAGCTTGAATTGATGAGATCAAAAGGCTGAACTGTAAAATAATGGCAAGAGAATTGTCATCAAATGATTCTTATGAATCGAATAGATCTTTTCAATCAGATGCTTTGATTCAGTTTGACAAATCCTTCACTGAATAAGCCAGATCAGCTATAGAATCAAAATCAAATTTACTTACTGAACTGCAATTTTGTCCTCAAAGTTGATGTGCTAGAATTAGGAAAAATGGGCAAGTGTAAGGATTTGAGCGAGTTTGACAAGGGTCAAATTGTGATGGCTAGACGTCTGGGTCAGAGCATCTCCAAAACTGCAGCTCTTGTGGGCTGTTCCTGGTCTGCAGTGGTCAGTATCTATCAAAAGGAAGGAAGAAGCATTGGTGAACCGGCGACAGGGTCATGGGCGGCCAAGGCTCATTGATGCACATGGGGAGCGAAGGCTGGCACGTGTGATCCGATCAAACAGACGAGCACCTGTAGCTCAAATTGCTCAAGAAGTTAAAGGGGTACTTCAGCGCTGGGAAGATGAATCTGTATTTAAACTGGGTCATTAATGTAGTAGAAATGTGAAATTATTTTTGAATTTGGTGCTTTCTTGACTGAGAAAAAAAGAAAATGTATTTTTGTCTCATGGGGATGAAAGACTACAATTCCCAGAATGCTTCGCTGCCCTCTGAGGCCATTCCCAAAGCCACCGCTACTGGATTAGAGTGACTGATTTCAGAAAGTACAATTAAATACTGAACGCAGGGTTGCCAACTCTCACGCATCTGGCGTGATTCTCACGCTTTCAGGCTCTGTCTCACGCTCTCACTCCGCCCAACTCAATCTCACGCCAAATTGCCAAACCTGCTTTTGATATTAAACAAAGCTATAAGCTTTAATTTTTTTAAATGTGTTTTAATGAAATTCAAACAATAAATAGCGTTTTGGCGCTAATGTGGCATAATGTTAAAGCCAGAGGCGTTGAAAAGCGGAGTTGCATGCTCTCGTCTCCCTGCGGTGCGCGCTGGTCACGTGGCCCATGAGCGCTCAATACTTCTAGCGCTGTGCCAATGAATTTAAATGGCTTAAGCGGATACACAACAGTTTCACCATATAGATGTTTGCTGCAAGTTTTGGTAAACAGTACAGCATAGTGTTTATTGATTATTAAGTCAGCCATATTTACAGGATCGTTTTATTATGGAGAGTGATAGAGATGCAACATTGTTAACATTAATGTTATTCTTGTATTTAGCCCTCAGGTATTCCTTACTAATAGGTCACACTCATACTCATTAAATTATATTTATTGAATATTTTGAGGAGGTCTTTTGGTACTAAATACTATTTGTGCAACAATTATTTTCAATAAATGACCACTTAAAATATTTTTCTTCTAATATTTGTATTTCTTCTAAAAGTTATATTACAATTAGTGTAGTAATTAATATTAAAATGGAGAATTCCAATTCAAAGAGGCAAATTAGAGTCATTTTGTGGCTAAAAAATATTAATGTTTATTTGTAATGCCATTAGGTGCCTTATGGCTCTTTAATAAATATACATGTATCTAATCTAGTTGCTCAAAAATATATTGCAGTCTTTGCATTCTAATAAATATTTAGATATGATGATCAAACACTAGATTTCTTTAAATGGGAAACTTCAAAACTTAAATAACTTGCATCCTAATCTTTTTAATGAATAATGATACTTATATAAGCAGTCACAAGTAAATATTAAGGAATGGCACATATAATTTTACCCAAGAAATCTTTAAACTAGTGCCAAAACAAACATATTATTATGTACAGTATATATACTAGATATAAACTGATACTGAATCAAGATCAAAAGCATTACCCCCCCCCCCCCCCCCCCCCCGGCCCCCAAAAAATCTCACTCCAACCTGAACTTAAAAGTTGGCAACCCTGCTGAACGTGTCTGTTCAATATAACGATCGAGTTGCCGCGTGAGTCTCACAGCACTAACTCAGATTAGGAGTCAGATTACATTTAACGTCATAAATGAGCTAATGAGCTCTCGTGATGAGAGCTGAGGTAATCACGACCACATTCGCGGCATACATTCATAAAGCGTTTTCAGTTCATGCCTTTGGAAGCTTAACTTTCATAGAAATTAATTTGAGAAGTTAAAACACTTACATTGCTTAGCATCCGTTTAAATTAATGCCTGTAGCTGAGCCGTGCTGTAAGTGTGATCTCCATCCCCCATGCGCGAGTTGAAAACATGCGGAAATGGCTCCCTCTGCTGGCTATAGTCTTTAGCCTCTGGGCAAACATTCCAAAGATGACGCAAATATCGTAAATTTGCGCCACGAGAGGAATTTTTTCAGTAATAAAATGCATAAATCTCTCGTCTCAGGGGGATATAAGAGGGGGGGAGCATGACCATTTGAATATACTTCAGGGTTGAATATACTTCAGGGTTGAATATACTTCAGGGATACAAAGCCATATGCTGAAGTAACCCTTTAATGCTGGTTCTGATAGAAAGGTGTCAGAATACACAGTGCATCAAAGATTGTTGCATATGGGGCTGGATAGCCTAAAGACCAGTCTGGGTGCCCATGCTGACCCCTGTCCACCACCGAAAGTGCCAACGTGAGCATCAGAACTGGACCACGGAGCAGTGGCCCTGTCTGATGAGTCACATTTTCTTTTACATCACTTATCCATGTGTCCAGGTGCGGTGCTTACCTGGGGAACACATGGCACCAAGATGCACTATGGGAAGTAGGCAAGCCGGCGAAGGCAGTGTGATGCTTTGGGCAATGTTCTGCTGGGAAACCTTGGGTCCTGGCATCCATGTGGATGTTACTTTGACACGAGCATTGTTACAGATCATGTACACCCTTTCATGGAAACGGTATTCTCTGGTGACTGTGGCTCTTTCAGCTGGATAATGTGCCCTGCCACAAAGCAAAAATGGTTCCGGAATGGTTTGAGGAGCAAAACAACAAGTTTGAGGTGTTAACTTGGCCTCCAAATTCCCCAGATCTCAATCCAATCGAGCATCTGTGGGATGTGCTGAATAAAGAAGCCCCACTTTACAACTTACAGGACTTAAATGATCTGCTGCTAACATCTTGGTGTCAGATACCACAGCATACCTTCAGGGGTCTAGGGAAGTCCATGCCTCGATGGCTCAGGCCTTTTTTGGCAGTAAAAAGGAGACACAATTTGGCCCTTGTCAAACTCGCTAAAATCCTCATTAGTAATACCCAGTGTTCGGCAAGTTACTGAAAATTAGTAATTAGTTAGTTACTTCTTTGAAAAGTAATTGAATTACTTTACCAATTACTGTTTATCAAAAGTAATTAGTTACTGGGGAAAGTAACTTTTATGTTACTTTTATGTCTGCTTTTTAAATGTGAACAGTCAAACACCAAAAACCTATTTATTCTAATCAAGACGGCAACAGGCCTTCAAATCAAGCAGTAGTGCGGCGTTTGGTGTACAGCATCAGCGAGCGTTCCTTCAGCACAGCTGGTAGAGTTATGGCCTTTTTACACCTGGTCACATCATTCGTAGATGTGAGAGCGTAGGCTATGACAGATATGACCCACTACTGCAACACGGGTCGCCGCAAATGAGTAAAAGTCAACACGCAAACAGCTGCAATTGAAACAGAAAGTCTTAGGTGCTCAAACACACAATCATCTTCATTAAAACTAATGAGACTAAATGCTCTTACCAGTGTTTAGCTGGCTCTTTCTCATATTGCGGCCTTTGATCTTGAAATGAGCTGATGAATAAAATGCAGCTCATATCTGTTGCTTTCGTTGACCTGAACTCAGTTAAATGTGCATATACAGTATAGTGCCGGGAATTGAAGATCGTATTTATATCCATTTTGCGGAGAGTTGTAAGGTAAGACGATCTGTCTATGTTTTTTTAGTGTTTTTTTAGATTGTTTAGCCCTTTTAATTTGCGAGCCTACGATCAGTCTAACCTCAACTTATCAAAAATGCCTTTTTACTGTAGTGGTGGTGATGGCAGGCTAAACGCTTAAACAAAAATTGTAATGCTTTAAGTGTTTTATGGATTTTATTATAGACAAGAAGACAAGTCAAGATTGATTTGAGAAGCTAAAGCATTGTAAATAAAAACTTTAATTTAACAAACACAAAAATGCTTCAAACTTTTTTCTAAATTAATTTAATAAAGAAACTAAACTAAATATAACTACGTTGACTTTAAAAACCAAACTGACATATTTGAATGGCTGCAACAATGTGTAATAGGGAGGATAACAAAAACGGGCTGGGCTAGGGCCTAAATTTGAGCTTCTTAATCTGCAAGCATTCATTTTTTACAAAAGAGAGTAACGTGAGTAACAAACTCATTTAAACTTCAATAGTTGTAATTGCGTTACTTAATTAATAAAAATATTTAGTAACATGATTGTTACCGCTAAAAGTAGTGTAATTACAGTGATATGTTACTTTGTAGAGTGTTATTCCCAACACTGGTAATACTGATATATTAGTGCTGTCAAAATTAGCAGTGATGCATGCACTTAATTTTTCAGTTTAACGTGTTCAAAATATTTTTTCAGACATCCTTTGTCTAGCGTTACATTATATGATCACGTTCTTATTCATGCAAATGCTTTTAAACCATTCAAGCGTCAGAAGACAAGAAAACGTGTTGAATGTCTATCATTAATGTTAAAAAATGTATTTAGCCTGACAAGCCAGACCCACATCCAGATGTTTGGTCTGGAAACTCACCATTGGCAGGGCTCAATCCGAGGGGCGGGATAAACGGTTGTCTTTCAAACTCCCTCTGCACGCGATAGGATAGCGCTACAACCAACCAGAGCAACGAAGGTGAAGAGCTCGTTGATAATTAAACTTTCGCTGTATCCGGTCGGCAAAACTCCGAACACATCTTCCCTTCTTAAAGGACAACTCCGGTGAGAAATGAACCTAGGGGTGTTTAACAGATGGTTACCGAGTAGATCGTTCTCTGGGATGCGTTTTCATGAAAATCGAATGTAAAGAGTTTTATCTTTAAAAACAGATTAGCTTATAATGCTTGTCTATGGGGCACAGGGTAGACACAGGGTGGTAAAATTAAATCGCTAGTTAATACCACTAACAAGGCTCAAAATAGCCTCACACTAACACGGCAGCATAATGAGGGTCCCTACATGCAGACCGAAGCATTGAGAACTTTGTAAATGTCCAAACAGTTTAATGAGAAGATACTTTATAAACATAGTGCATTACGCGTTTACGGACAGGCGCCATCTTGGAAAACAGTCTCGACTCATCGAGCCATGAACGCTGTTCTAAGTGAGCTGGTCGATAGGAATTAAGTTTGTGAAATGTAATAACATGGACATTTTTAGTTTTATTTATTTATTTTCTCTGTTGTGTTCAGTGTTTTCTTCCGGAAACAACGGACCATATGAGATTCCAAGTCACAGTTCATCACTTAGAACAGCGCTCGTCGCTCAACGAGTCGAGACTGTTTTCCAAGATGGTGCCTGTCCGTGAACGCGTAATGCACTATGTTTATAAAGTATCTTCTTATTAAACTGTTTGTACTCTTACAAAGTTCTCAATGCTTCGGTTTGCATGTAGGGACCCTCATTATGCTGCCGTGTTAGTGTGAGGCTATTTTTAGCCTTGTTAGTGGTATTAACTAGCGATTTAATTTCACTACTGTATGCCCCATAGACTAGTGTTATAAACTAATCTGTTTTTAAAGATAAAACTCTTTACATTCGATTTCCATGAAAACGCATCCCAGAGAACGATCTACTCTGTAACCATCTGTTAATTACCCCTAGGTTCATTTCTCACCGGAGTTGTCCTTTAAGAATGATTTCAGTGCCGTTCTCCGTGCTTTTCTCAAAGAAAAGCCGATTCGAAAGACCGTCGTTTGCCAGCTTCTTTGTTTACAAGTAGTAACTTGTAGTAGTTAATAAACTTGTAAGTGGTAGTTGTTTAGAAGTAGCAAGCAGAACCTCCGTAACTCTAAATGGACTGGACTGCATTTATATAGCGCTTTTATCCAAAGCACTTTACATTTTGCCTCACATTCACTCCCTCATTCACACACCAACGGCGATGTCAGCCATGTAAGGCGCCATCCAGCTCGTCGGGAGCAGCTGGGGTTAGGTGTCTTGCTCAAGGACACTTCGACACTTGATCAGGTGGAACCGGGGATTGAACCACCAACCTTCTGGTTTGTAGACAATCTACATGAACCACTGAGCCACTGCTATAACTCTGCCGTCATTATGTTAAGCCCGCCCACCGACTCTATACACGATGTGATTGGCCCGACCAGAGTTTGGTTTTTCCACATCGCAAGTCTATGGAGAGTTGCTAGAGGAAATTAGATTTACTGCCGCTAGGGTGTGTCATCAGTGACTCTGGCCATCATTCATAAAAAGATGCCATTACAACAAATATACAGTAAAATAGTTTTTCTACATTCATTTGAATAAATTAATCTAAAAGTCTGATGTTTTTAATTGCAATTAATCTAGATTAAGTATACAGAAAAAAAAAAGTGTGATTAAGTAGTTTTTTTTATTTTTATCGACTGACAGCACTAAAAATGCTAATGTTTGCCAAGGTGTTTTGGCAAAAGTAATTTATTTTTCTAAAGTAAAAACTTTAAGGATGTTAATAATAATAATAATGTATTATAAATATGTATTATTATTATTATTATTATTATTATTATTGTTATTGTTATTATTATTATTATATTATAGCAACCATTGTGGCTGTGACTTCCATGAGCAAGCACCACTCACATTTTCTTCAAAAAAACAAAAATTAAAAACCATTTTAATTAATACTACATATCATTGTTTTCAAACAAGATTTATAAATTGTTTTAAATACTGAGTTTGTGGTTTACAAGCTCAGTTCGGCAGAATCATTAAAAAGAAGAAAAGGTAGCTGTGTAAACCTAGTTCTGTTTTAAGCTGTTTTTTTGCACAAGTCTAAAATAAGCACCTCATTAACTGCTTTGACGTGCCTTCTCGATGCTTTCTCAGGTGAATCTGAAAGCAATCGTTCTTTCAGGTCAAAAGGCATTATCTCTACACCCAGTGCAATTTTAGCAGCCGTGGCGAAGGCAAAAGTTTCAGGCTTGAGGAGCTTATTAGTGTTTAATTTCCTCTCCAGACACAATGCAGCTCTTTCTACGGCTGTGGAGGAGCAAATAGTTCCCATAACATGGCATTGTTATAAAACCACGGCCTACAATCTAGCTAATGGTCAGCGCTTTGTCCTTTCTCATCTGAACTCGGACCGCTTTTGTGCCACAGGTAGAAGCAGGTGCAAAGAAGCTAATTCCTTTTCTATCCCCTTCCACACTCTTCCCCACCTCATAGACAGACAATCAATACTTTATCAGCCGGCAGACAGCTAAAGCTACAGCCGCGCCACTAGAGAAGCAATTAGCCGCCTTAACAAAGACGGACGCTTGTCTCCGTCCCAAACAAAAGGAAGCGACGGCCGGGAGAGAGAAAACAAACTCCACATCAAGGTGTTTTTGTCACTTTGCATTTGGATGCCAAGTGCCTCACGCCAGCCTCTAATGGATATTGAATAGACAGGCGCACATTAGGAAACCGCAGCAAACAAACAAATAGTCCTTATCGGGGCAGGCTATTCATTTGAAAAGCAACGTGGGAACCCTGAGGGGACCCTTGAAGAGAAAACAAGCGAGGGACCGAATGAGAGCGCGAGAGAGAGACACTTCTTTGTTCGACTCATCCCAAGAGTATTCGCCAGCGTTATACGTTTTTCCCGCTACGATCATTCAAAGCTAATTGGGTGACAGGAGTTCTGAGTCGGCAATATCGCATGTTTGCTTTGACACAAAGGCGAAACTCAGCAGGGCAAGATGGCGCGTAAACAAGCGTGACAGTCGCTCCTGACGCTCTACCATTCATTTGTTAATTAAGACGGATGACTCATTACGGTCTCGTAGGCTACGTGCGCTATGGGGAGAGACGGAGAGAGATGCTTCACGCCGGTGTCAGTTGTATAATTGATGCCAGAGCTTGCCAGAGATCTGACGCGCTCTTCCCTCACATGTTTCAACGAGACGAGGGCCTTTCATTCACTGATGACACACAGGAGGCAGCGTGGGTAAGCCTGCGGCAGAACATACACTAGCCTACGCACTTCAAAAAGGGCATCGTATACTGTACAGCGCCGACACGCACGAGTCATTTCACACGCCGCTTGCAAAAACAAAAAAATCTGTCTCGAAGGGCAAGCCAGATTCTAGATTCAACCTCAGACGGTGTCCAAGAACCACACGGTCTGCTCGCGGTCCGCCTGATCACACAAAAATGACTGGCACTGTCTGAAAATAAATCAAGATGCATTTAGCAAGGATGTATTAAATCGATCCAAAGTGACAGTAAAGTCAATATAAATGTTACAAAAGATCATTTCAAATAAATCGAAGAACCCTAGAGGGGAAAATATATCGTGGTTTCTGGCAAGTAGCACAACTGTTTTCAGCATTTGTGATAATCAGAAAAGTTTCTTGAGCAACAAATCAGCATCACTAGAATGATTTCTGAAGAATCATGTGACACTGAAGACTGGAGTAATGATGCTAAAAATTCTGCTTTCATCACAGGAATAAATTACATTTTAAAGCATATTCAAATAGAAAACAGCTGTTCTAAATTGTAATAATATTACTGTATTTTTACACTATGAAATGCACAAGAGACTTCTTAAAAAAAAAAGGCCAACCTCAAACTCTTAGACAATAGTATAAATGATCTGGACGAGCACGTACAGTTTTTAGCATGAATTCAGCAAAAGAAACACAATTTAAGGTACCATTGCTGGCAGAATTTATAGTAACAGTTTTTTTTATTAAGTGAATCATTACTACATGTTCTTACTATAGTAAGTAAGTAACTAACCGCAAACCAAACCCTAACTCTGTAGTAACTACATGTAGCTAATTCATATTACTAAGTACTTATTTGAGTGAGTACATGTAACTACGTCACCTTTAAATAAAGTGTAACCAAATGTATTCCTTAAATCATTACTATTTTCTCAAAGTTACAGATTTTCAGACTGTGGGTGTTAATAATATGGCTGCAAAATGACTGACTTGCTTTAGAGTACTCATCAATTTGATAAGACAGTTCTGTATACTGTTTACGAAGACATATTTTTAATGCAATATTTATACCATGCTAGCCTATTATATTGTGTTAAAATGCAGTTTTCTCCTAATTGGCTTTGCATATATAATTACATATTATAATGTATTATAACATACATTATAATCATACATATGGCTTTAACCCTCATGTCGTTACAAACCTGTAAGACTTTTGTTCATCTTCTGAACACAAATGAAGATCTTTTATGATGAAATCTGAGAGCTTTCTGTCCCTCCATTGACAGCTATGCAACTAAACGTAAAATGAAACTAAATGAATCGACTTTCTGAAGAGACACAGTTGCGTTATATGAATTTAGGCTGTTATTCACCTTTAAACATGGATCAGTGAACATAAAAAGAAGCTCAACCGAACCTGCTTGATGCGTGAGAACAGACCTCATTGGTTCTTGTGGAAGCTCAACACTAGGGATGCACCAATACCATTTTGTAAAAACCAAACCGATACTAAACATTCTGAGTATGAGCCGATGCCGATATCAATTTCGATACCAGTGCAGTTTTGTTAAAAAAAAAATCTATGTAGCATTTCTATACCTTGGTGTTGATGAACTGATAATCACTCTTTTGTGAAGCACAATCTACTAAATACAACAATAAATGAAAAGAAAAAAGAAAAAGGAAATCACAATCTCTGACAAAAATACTACTATAAAATAGAAACATTATGTGTGCACAATAATTGTATAATATCTAAACATTTAGTGGAAAAAAAAACATTTAATGGGGAACAAATAAAAGTGAATAAATCTGGTAAAATGTTACACGTTGTAAAATACATACATGGAAAACAAGTAAATATATTTACAGAAATATGGCCTATACAATCTACAGATCAAGCACAATAATGGGAACATTGAATCATCTTGGAGAGAGTTTCATCGTGTCGTAAGCGAACGCAACACACAGTTTAAAGCTGAAGGGAGAATGAATGACAGACGCAGCGGAGGGAAGCGTTCACAAGAGCTTGAATTTAAATGAAATAAAACTTGAACTTTATTCATCAGTACCTCACATTAAACTATAAAATGGCTTTAGAACACTTAATATAGTGCACTAAGAAGCATTGATGATGCTTTATAATGTTGTTGTGCCGTTTGTGGGGTACTGGGGCTTAACAATAACAAAAATATTATACACACAATATCAGATTTGGATGGGTCCGGTCTGGCGATACCCGATCCAGAAAATATTAATAATGGCGGTATCAGAGCCGATATCTAATCTGAGTATTGGCTCAATGCATCCCTATACTCAACACATGAGAAGGAAACTCATTGGTTCTTGCTGAAGCTCAAACGTGCTGCGTAGCACAAGAAGGAACCTCATTGGTTCTTGCTGAAGCTCAAACGTGCTGCGTAGCATGAGAAGGAAGCTCATTGGTTCTTGCTGAAGCTCAGACATGCTGCGTAGCACAAGAAGGAACCTCATTGGTTCTTGCTTAAGCTCAAACATGCTGCGTAGCACGAGAAGGAAGCTCATTGGTTCTTGCTGAAGCTCAAACATGCTGCGTAGCACGAGAAGGAAGCTCATTGGTTCTTGCTGAAGCTCAAACATGCTGCGTAGCACAAGAAGGAAGCTCATTGGTTCTTGAGGAAGCTCAAACGTGCTGCGTAAAGTAAGAAGGAACCACATTGGTTCTTGCCGAAGCTCAAACGTGCGTAAAGCAAGAATGAACCTCATTGGTTCTTGCCAAAGATCAAACGTGCTGCGTAACGCAAGAATGAACCTCATTGGTTCTTGCCGAAGATCAAACGTGCTGCGTAACGCAAGAATGAACCTCATTGGTTCTTGTGGATGCTCAAACAGGGTGTGTAACGCAAAAATTAACTTAATTGGTTCTCGCACGTCAATCGAACATGCTTGAGCATTCGTTTACCACAAATGGTGTGTGAGTTGATGAATATTTACATGTGAAAAAAAAACGTAAATTCAATCTGTTCATCATTTAAAAGCGATCGACACTTTTGTACCGTAGGGTACCGCCCCAGTGACAGCACTGTACCTTTTTTGTCCGAGAGTTTACGGATTAGTTTTACGAGCTCTATGTACTTTTTGAAGAGTCAAAGTGTCAGTTGTGTAGTTGTCAATGGAGGGACAGATATCTCAGAGGGTGATGAGGGTGAGTCAATAATGACAGAATTTTTAGTTTAGGTTGAATTATTCCTTTTCTTAAAGTGTTGCCAGAAGTTTCCTTTTTTTACAAATCAGTCAGATGGTCTAAGAGGGCAGAATTCGCTTCAATGAGCAACACACTTTATGCCGATTGTTAAATGTCAACATGAGATTAGATTCATGCTTTTTTATAGCGAGTCAAACTCTCGTGTTCTAGAGACACGGAGCACTTGGGTGTCCTCGGTCGACTGCGCGTGGCACTCGTTGAGCAGTGGGAGTTAGTTTTTAATGGAAAGCGAACAGTGGGAGAGAATCTCCCGTTTGAACGTGGGAGCCCCCGCACTACACACACACACACAGCCGATGAGTAACGTGAATGCGAGAGCTGGGTGAATGGCTGCGGCTTTATGAATTCAACATCCTCCTCAACACGTGCACATATGACAGGTTGAAGACGTGCAGCAGGCAGAACAGCGGGAATCAGTCTCTTTCTCTCACTGTCAATCATAACATATCTCCCCATCTTTTTCCTTCTACCCCTCAGTGCACAATCCATCCCAGAATCCCTTGCTTTCATTACCAGAGGCGAGATGCCCTGCTCACCCGCTGTCTGTTTGGTCCTCACCTCTCTCTGAAGTGACCAAGACCTGGATCGCATTCACATCACACAGTCGACATTTAGAACCGATGAAATCCTGCTAAACACGTTGAGTTCCCTGCATCCCCTACATGAAGGGAGACTATACATACCAGCATTTGCTGAAAAGAAATAATTCACACAATATCCAGTTGTTTCAGGATGTTTCATAATGTTATGATTTGTTGTTAATTGTTGAATGTTTAATGATTGTAACATTAGTAACCAAAGATTATGGGAATACTGCATTTCATATCTATGCTAATCATCCTTTACATAGTCTAAAATGTAGATGCATAAACCCAAATTTTTAATTATTATAGTAACAATTTACATTCAATTTCAATATGTTTAATATTAGCTATGCATTAGGAAACAAAAAAATGAACAATTGTTTTCACCAGTTTACAATGGAAAAGATGCTTTTGTTAATTGCCATGAGATAATTCATTTGTTACTCTACTGCAAACTGGCTGGTGAAGTTAATAACACTGATTATCTTTTCATCACGGAACCTGTTAGTGGATGTGGGATATAAAGTTTTAGGCAGCAAGTAGACATTTTGTGCTGAACAAGCTAATGTGTTAGAAGAAGGATTTCCTACGGATTTGAGCGAGTTTGATATTGGGCCAAATTGGGATGGCTAGAGGACAAAACTGCAGCTGTAGTGGGGTGTTCCTGCTCTGTCAAAGTACAGACCGCGATACCAAGTCGGTACTGACGCTTTGAGCACTGTTGAGCTGGAATCGTGAACACTTCTGACTGGCCATTATGCTCACACACTCATCGGATGTGCCTGTAATTGGCCACAATGATCAACGCACGGGAGTGTTTAAAAGTGTTTTGAAAGCGGGAGCGTTTGAAAGCACAAGCTGGCGTCAACCAGCGGACTGGAAGGCTAATAGACACCTGCATATAACCGCTCTGTGTGTATCTGTGTAAGCGCTCTGTGAAAACATCATTGAAGTATATTTACAACATGTTTGTGAAGCGGTGATCATTGTAGCCAATCACAGACATATTTGATGAGCGTGTGAGCACAATGGCCAGTCAGAGGTGTTTACGATTCCGCTCAACAGCGCTCAAAGCGTCACATTTTTTACATTTCAGTACGGATTTGGCATCAGTCGGTACTTTTGACAACACTAGTCTGCAGTGGTCAGTAGCTATCAAAAGTGGTGCAAGGAAGGAACAGTGCTGAACGGGCGACTGCATCAAGCGGCCAAGGCTCATTGATGCACATGAGGACCGAAGGCTGGCCTGTGTGGTCCAATTAAAAGAGACAAGCTACTGGAGCTCAAATTGCTCAAGAAGTTAATGCTGGTTCTGATAGAAAGGTGTCAGAATACACAGTGCATCACAGTTTGTTGTGTATGTGGCTGCATCCGCAGACCAGTCAGTGTGCCCAAGCTGAGCCCTGTCCACCGCTGAAAGCGGCAACATGAGCATCAGAACTGGACCACGGAGCAATGGAAGAAAGTGGCAAATTACATTTTCTTTTACATCACGTGGATGGCAGGGTGCATGTGCGTTGCTTAACTGTAGAACACATGGCACCAGAATACACCATGGGAAGAAGTCGAGCAGACCATGTACACCCTTTAATGGAAACGGTATTCCCTGGTGGCTGTGTTCAGCAGGTTCATCCAATCGAGCATCTGTGGGATGTACGGAACAAACAAGTCCGATCCATGGAGGCCTCACCTCGCAACTTACAGGACTTAAAGGATCTGCTGCTAAGATCTTATTGCCAGATACTACAGCATACCTTCAGGGGTCTAGTGGAGTCCAGGCCTCGACGGTTCAGGGCTGTTTTGGCAACAAAAGGGGGACCAACACAATATCAGGAGGGTAGTCATAATGTTATGCCTAATCGGTGTATATATTTTAATATAATAATTATTTCATTTCTTGATTTAATTAAAAATAATTAATAAAAATTTTATATTATTATTGTATTCAAATTAGATTTAAATGTAATAACTTGCATATCATTGATAATTTATTATTATTGTTAAGACTATAAACTTGAGTGTGTGTGTGTGTGTGTGTGTGTGTGTGTAAATATGAAATGTATTATAAAAAATAAATATAATTTAAATATTCTAATACATTTTTATAAAACTTGAAATGCAACAAACGCATGTAGAAATTAACCTAAATACTGTATAAATATATACTGTTATTATTTTGTACTGTTGTTAAATTGTTATTTCTTGACTAAAGTTAATCTATAACACCTTATTGAACAGAGGCACCATTCGTATTATAAAAATTATTTTAAGAATGGTATAAATATACATAATTTGTATCATCAAATGTAATCTTTCACGCAGTTTTCCACACAATTATCATATAGTGACCAGATGTCCAGTTCCAAAAAATGCTAAAATGAAGTTACATGCATACATTATTATAATGGCCATCAAATCATTATCATTAATCATGGTCACCATGATTTTGACATGTTCCTGGATCAATCTATTTTGTTGATCCTGGGGGAAACAATGTTGTCCTAACCCTATCCTCTAAACCTAACCCATAAGTTATCCATTAAATTAGAAGAAGTGATCGGTGAATAACACTGATGTAGAAGCACCAAACCATGGATGTAATCCTAAACTCGACATAAACTGTAAACTTGTCCCTCAAATCTGATTGGTTGATGGGAATGTCGTTTCAGGAACAAACAAAAAATCAACTAGGTGAAATCACATTCACCTTATACACACCAGGCCAGGACTGTCAGGACAACCGTTACTATGCGAAGTATGAAATACAATCTGGAATTTCACTGTAAATCTGTTCATCTGTATAAAATCAATGGCTTCATAATCTCCCTTCCAATGTTAAAACCCAACATTTTCATTTTTGGAGGAACTACTCCTTTAAGTTTCCATACAGTATGTGTCTTTACATGCGTAACGTTATATACGCTCCACCGTTCTGCCTCCATATGTCCCCGCTCGTGTTTATCCCTCTCTCCATCTCGGTGACATCCCTGTCTCATGTTATCTCTCTCCCACACACATTCTGTCTTTTAAAGCCGTGTATCTATTGCTCTCACTCCCCTTTCAGCTCGTCCATTCATTCCGTCTATCTCCCCTTGTCTCTTTCCGTCTCTCTGATAGACTGAGCGCAAAAAAGCAACTACTTTTCCACCAATATCTCTGGTTCCATCTACTTTTCCACCCCCTTTTCTTCTCCATCTCAAAACCCAGACAGTTGCCGCATCCCTTTTTTCTGAGATCTTTGACAGCTACGACGAATCGCCCGACGTATAGAATGCGCTCATCGGTTAAAATGATGAAATAAAACAACAGAAAAACATTGGAATTATGTGTCTGCAGTCAGGCCGCATCTCAGCGAGTGCGATTACTGTGATATCAGAGTGTGTCCTCTACGAAATGGGTTTTACAGGATTTCATTTGCTCTATATGAGGGAATCAGGTGCAGAATAGGACATCTACTTTACTGGTGTGATAGACATGGAGACATGCGACCCAGGGTTACACATATTACACACAAACACACACACTCACTAGTTATCATGTGGCAGCTGCGAGGAAGTTTGACACCGTCTGCCATTTCTCTTTGTTATCCAGACAATCGGAGCGGAGCAGAATGTTTCTTCTCTCTCCACTCTATATAAAGCTTTGGGCAGCAGTGTCTGTCAGAGGGATACTAAGTTTTCGACAGAGGAACTTACTGTACGTTTGAAAGTGAAACTTTAGAGCAAAAGAACTCCTGGGGTTGGGGATGTGTTGAGAATTACAACGTCCCTAAGAGGAAAGATACAACCATATCCAACTTTATTTGGTCTTGGGTATACAATACAATACACTTCCATCATATATTACTATTAAAGGGTTAGTTCACCCAAAAATGAAAATTAGATGCTTATTTGCTTACCCCCAGTGTATCCGACATGTAGGTGTGTTTGTTTCTTCAGTAGAACACAAATGAAGATTTGTAACTCCAACCGTTGCCAGTCCGGTCGAGTATAATCAAACCGAGTGCCAGTCATAGTATAATCATGTGAATGGGTAACAATTCTATGAGATCAAAACATACCAAAAAAAAAAAAGTTTGTAATGTATTTTATTGACAGAACATGTCATTGAGATACAAAAATGAAAAGACAGCACTGAATAGCACACAAAAAAAAACCTAAAGAAGAAAAGTGAACATAGGAAAAACTGTACATGTGATGCTGTATGTATATATATATATATATATATATATATATATATATATATATATATATATATATATATATATATATATATATATATATATATATATATATATATATATATATATATATATACTTGCTAGTTGATGTTTCATGAGAAGCACCTTCGCTAGAAAAAGTCAAGCTTCACCTGGGAGCAATTTACCAATTCAGGATAGATTTAGAAAAAAGTCTAATGGAAATATAGAAAGTATAGAAATATGTTTGACATATTATAATAACTTGTTCAACCATTTTGCATTAAGACTTATGCTATGAGCTTGTGCATGGTCAAGTGCCTTCCGCGTCACAATAAAGACGCTAAAGGTGCCCCAAGGCGTCATGTTTCGACGCGCTGGGTGTTCCATTCATTTCAGTGAGAAACCTTTGGCGTCATACACAGACGCGCTGGGTATTAGTAATGTTATCGCCATGGTGAAATTGTATTAGTTTATAATTTTGCCATTATGACATGTTGGAGTGTGTTTTTCAATTTAATCATCAAGCATAATTTTATTTACATTTATTTTATTTACGCTATTTAGACATGCTTAACATCTAACCCAACCCCATCCCATCCCTAAACCTACCCATTTGTCTGAACATGATATAAAACACAGGATATAGCCTGACATATACGACTGCGTACACAAGTTATTCAAAAAAGTTAAATAATCCAAGTTTTCCGAGGCCAAACGATTGATTTGTATGAAGAAAATCCCCAAAAGCGATCAGCATCTCCATCCGCCGAAGATCATCAACAAACACAATCAAATTTCAAATATTGGCGCCGGTTACGTGAGATTTCATAGTGAAATTGCATTGGCTCTCGTATGTCTTGTGACCAATTGCGTCATTACGTCAGCATTGATTGTAAAATGTCATTGGCTCTCGTGTGTCTTGTGACCGATTGCGTCATGCTCAGGAGTCTTTTGAATTATTTGAATGAGAAATGAATGAGTTCGTTCACGGGGCAGCGGGATCATCATTTCAGCGATTAAAACATCAAGATCGACTCTGTTCTTCACATGAAGACATCGTATGACTTCAGAAGACTTGGAATGCAACATGGGTTAATACTTTTATACTGCTTTGGTCAGTTTTTGCAATAAATACCTGTGACTGTACATTTATTTGCCTGTTATGTGTTTTATATTGTTTAGATATGGGTAGGTTTAGGGTAGGAGTGGAGTTAGTTGCTCCAAAATATAAAAGTAGCCTTTAAATATTAATAAAATCATGTCTGCTTTTATAAACGCAAATAATTAAATGCGTCTGTTTATGACGCCAAAGGTTTATCATTGTAATGAATGGAGCACCCAGCGCGTCGCAAAATGACGCCCAGGGGCACCTTTAGCGTCTTAATTGTGACGCGGAAGGCACTTGACTATGCTTCGGATTTTGACGCCTTGGGAGTGAGAACGGGTTGTAAATGTTGTGGGGGAGAGACTATTCAACAGAGACCCAATATAATACATTTTGATCAACATGACATAAGCAACTGATAATGTAGGAAACAACAGAAAATTGTACATAATCATTAGTATGGATGTACCAAAGCATTTGCAACTTGTTCAAAGAAAGGAGAAACTGCTTTTTTGATGTGCGCAAGTGACACAATGATGTGAGAATTGAACAGGTAGTTTTGAGAATTTCTATTTTGATCTGAGAAATGTACAAAAGCGACTGAGAAAAACTGTAACAAGTATGCATGTACAAAACCATGTTCTGTGGCCATCATTTTGTTAATTAAGGAACAGTTGAAGATAATTGTTACTGTAGAATTAGTTTTTATGAAAAACAGTGATAAAGTTGCCCGGAAATACAAATTTAGCTGGTTTATTACAGCAAAAAATATTTTCTTACTTAGTGTTTAGTATCTTGTTTTCCAGTATTAAAAAACATTGCTAAATTAGGATGTTTACTTGAGAAGCAAAACTTGTTTTCCTAAAAGAGAAACACATCACATTTTTTTGCTTGACAAATGAAAAAGGGAAAACGATTATAATTGCCAGATGTATTTTTTGTATCATTTTAAGCAAAAACTAAACTTTGATACATTTTTCAAAAAGCCATTTTGCTAAATGTATCTTGACAAAAGAATGTTTCGTTTTTTGTACTGAAAAAGAAAAAAATACCGAGCTATAAAATCCTTCTTGACCATTTTCTGTGGTGACACAAGACAAATCTAGACAAAGCATCAATTACAAATCAAGCCACTCTTCATTTTGTTTCATTATAGCTATAAAAGCTTACTGCATTTGTCAATATGTGATAAAGAGAGAAACAGATATGAATCCAACACAACCAACCCATTTATTTCCATTCAAAATCAATTTTGATAAATCTAAGCCCCAAGACAATTTGGAAAAACATCAAAATGGTACCTTTTCTTACAAATATTTTCCATTCCAAAACCTATACTGTAGTTTGTGTTACAACAATAAAAGCAACCAATTGTCATCCAAAACCTTAAAATTCAACTTAAAATGAAAAACAAACCAAAAATCTGCAAGATAAGATGTTCTAGCTGGTTACTAGGTTTTTAAGCTGGTTGTTAAGGTGTTCTGGTTGTTGCCAAGGTAGTAACTTCTTGGATCTAGATCTGGCTCACCCTACAATGCAGGACTAGAGGATTCGATCAAAAGTCTATAAACAGTGATGAACGAGTACACAGTGAATTATTGCTCCACAGGGACATCGCTAGACCATTTTTACTGGGGGACGAGCCTCTGTAAAGTTTTGCTGCGGCCCAGTAAAATGTTCCTGATAAATCTTTTTCTGATTAGGTAGTTTACAGTAGATAGACACATCTGAAAATAGGCTTTTCTATTCACTGAACGTTATTCATTAACCTGAATTATTTAAAACTTGAAGGCTGACTGTAAGGCAAGCTAAAGTGAAAATATTTTGCACATCCTCTTCAATCATATGCCATGGCCCCACCCCCTCACTATGCCCCTCCCATTTCACTTTCCCTGTGGAATCCTCGATTTGCAGACAGTCAGACAGACGATTAATCAAAATACGATATAGCTGAAGAGAGGTAAGCTAACACTTATTGATAATGAGTAGTTTGTATTATTTAGATGAATGAGGACATCCTGTATTCCAGATCTAATTTATGTGGCACAGATTTGATCGAAAATGCATTCATGTTAACTGCCAAAAGAATGTTTGCTTTTCTCTTCTAATTTGGCATCGTTTCATTGTGGCTTGGTTTAGTTATCATCATCAGTGAAAGTTATAATGTTGTCTGTTTTTGCTCAATTATGGCGGGGGAAAAAAGCCATTGCGCGTCTCTGAACAACACACAGCAGTGTTT